>NW_015090805.1:12900514-13134708 GCF_001431845.1 Calidris pugnax | reverse complement strand
CCTTTAAGAGTGCCTCCTTGAAGAATGACCAGCTTTCCTGGGCACCCTTGCCCTCGAGGACCATCTCCCAAGGGACACCCCCAATCATGCTCCTGAAGAGGCCAAAGTCTGCCCTTCGGAAGTCCAGGGTGGCAGTCCTGCTGGCCCCCCGCCTTGCTTCAGTGAGAATTGAAAATTTTATCATTTCATGATCACTTTGTCCAAGACGGCCTCCAACGTTTACATCCCCCACAAGACCTTCCGAGTTAACTATCAGCAGGTCCAGTAGGGCACTTTCCCTGGTCGGTTCCCTCACCAGCTGCGTTAGGAAGTTGTCTTCCACGCATTCCAAGAATCTCCAGGACTGTTGCCTCTCTGCTGTGTTATATTGCCAGCAGATATCAGGGAAATTGAAGTCCCCCATGAGTACAAGGGAGAGTGATCGTGAGGCTTCTGTCACCTGCCTATAGAATACTTCATCAGTCTTTATATCCTGGTTTGGGGGTCTATAACAAACTCCCACCACAATGTCTGCCTTACTGGTCTTCCCCTTGATGCAAATGATGCATTGTAGGTTGTTGTTTGTTTTATGAGGAGAAACTACTCTCTTCCTTAAGAGGATTCTGACATATGTCATTTCTTTTGGTTCTTGCCAAGGCAGAGAAGTTGTAAAGATTATAATAATTGCTACCACCTGTTTTAGAAGCATGTATGTTTAACATTCTTTAAAAACTTGCTTCATAACAAATTGTATTATGTTTGTGACTACTGAAGAACGATTGTACACTATTCCTCATCATAGCATCAGCAAGACTAAAGAGATAGACTAATAGATTAACTAAGATAGACTAATCTCAGTGAAAGATGGGAATTTCATAGTCAAGTTTGCACAAGAAAAAAAATTGGAAGACTCTTTCGTGCAAATGAAGTTACTTTTTTTAATATTCTGTAATGCTACAGAGTAATAATGCAATGGTATCATTACAGAACATCATTAGAGAATTATCCTGAGGAGTACAGGAGGAGGAGCTGTGCTGTACAGTACACTAAAGCTCACACTATTTATGTGCTCTTGTTTCTGTAGCCTTTAAAAAAAATGGTATAACTAACTCTGCTTTAGCAGCATTTTTTAATTTGTTCTACACAAAGCAGTGTGCTTCACACTCTGGCGTCTCTCCTCATAGGCTCTAGAACACAGGGCCAGCACAAGGTCAGCCTACTGAAGAAAATCAGTGCCTTATGGGTAGCGCTTGCCAGTAGCTTTCCCACAAAACCAATTCTGTAAACACAAATTAGGCATGCTGAACTTTCACCAATAGACACCACACTGTTTCCTGACTGGCAGGTGAAGATTTCTGGCTTCCAGTGGGGAAAAGCTGGGACAATCAATTTTACAGGCAGTTTGAGTGACATTTTTTGTTATTCCAGGTTCGCTGATATCACCATAAGTATTTAAGAATTTAACTTGCTAGCAGGATTTCTAAAGTTCAGGCTTACAGACACAAATATCACATTCTACTCACACCTGAATTTTAACTTAATTTTGTGAATTCTAGTTTTCTCAGAGTTGCAGAAATGCTCCAGGAAGTCCTAAGAGTGTCAGACTTCCAGCCCACCCTAGCCAATCTACTATCTCACAGTGAATCAAATGCAGAGCAAGTCATAACTGCAGTTGAAAGCAACAGAAAAAAGACTAGATGTCCACATAAATATGGAAACAGGATTTCCCCAATCTAGCACAAGTATGAGGATAACCTCTTATTCATGTTCCAACAAAGATGGAAACGAACAACTTGCATTTAGACAAAAACATCAGATAAAGAGAAATTGGAAAAAAGGGTAATAAATGAGAGAAAACAGAGAAGGACAAGAGGGTATAGAGAGAACCAAAAAAAGAAACAGGATTCCATTAAATAGGATGCAAAGCAAGGATGGGAAATAAACAATGAAGTAGGATATATTAAGTGATACATAATACGAAACAGACCTTAGTATACATATATTCACCTGAGCAAGTCCTGCCCAACCAACCTAGTGGCTTTCTACGGTGGAGTGACTGCATCAGTGGACAAGGGAAGAGCTACAGATATTTCCTATCTGGACTTCTGCAAGGCCTTTGACACAATCTTCCACAATATTGTTCACTCTAAATTGAAGAGCTATGTATCTGATGGGTGGACTGTGCAGTGGATGAGAAATTGTTTGCATGGTCACATCCAGAGGGTAGTGGTCAATAGCTCAATGTCGAGATGGAGATCGGTGACAAGTTGTGTCCCTCAGGGGGACACCTCAGGGGTCCATATTGTGACCAGTACTGTTCAATATTTCATCAGTTGGATTGAGTGCATCCTCAGCAAGTTTTCAGATGACTCCAAGCTCAGTGACACACCTGAGGAATGAGATGCCACCCAGGGGGACCTGAACAAGCTTGAGAAATGGGCTCGTGTGAACCTCATGAGGTTCAACAAGTCAAGTTCACAGCCCTGCACCTGGGTTGGAGAAAATCCCAGTATCAATACAGACTGAGGAATGAAAGGATTGAGAGCAGCCCTGACAAGAAGGACTTGGTGGTGTTGGTGGATAAAAACTGGACATGAGCTAACAATGTGCGCTCACAGCCCAGAAAGCCAACTGTACCCTGGGCTGCATCGACAGAAGTGCAGCCAACAGATCAAGGGAACATAATACGAAACAGACCTTAGTATACATATATTCACCTGAGCAAGTCCTGCCCAACCAACCTAGTGGCTTTCTACGGTGGAGTGACTGCATCAGTGGACAAGGGAAGAGCTACAGATATTTCCTATCTGGACTTCTGCAAGGCCTTTGACACAATCTTCCACAATATTGTTCACTCTAAATTGAAGAGCTATGTATCTGATGGGTGGACTGTGCAGTGGATGAGAAATTGTTTGCATGGTCACATCCAGAGGGTAGTGGTCAATAGCTCAATGTCGAGATGGAGATCGGTGACAAGTTGTGTCCCTCAGGGGGACACCTCAGGGGTCCATATTGTGACCAGTACTGTTCAATATTTCATCAGTTGGATTGAGTGCATCCTCAGCAAGTTTTCAGATGACTCCAAGCTCAGTGACACACCTGAGGAATGAGATGCCACCCAGGGGGACCTGAACAAGCTTGAGAAATGGGCTCGTGTGAACCTCATGAGGTTCAACAAGTCAAGTTCACAGCCCTGCACCTGGGTTGGAGAAAATCCCAGTATCAATACAGACTGAGGAATGAAAGGATTGAGAGCAGCCCTGACAAGAAGGACTTGGTGGTGTTGGTGGATAAAAACTGGACATGAGCTAACAATGTGCGCTCACAGCCCAGAAAGCCAACTGTACCCTGGGCTGCATCGACAGAAGTGCAGACAACAGATCAAGGGAGGTGATTCTGACCCTCTACTCCACTCTGGTGAAACCCCACCTGGAGTACTGCATCGAGCTCTGGAGTCCTTAACACAGGAAAGACATGGACCTGTTCAAGTGCATCCAGAGGAGGGCCACAAAAATGACCAGAGGAATGGAGCTACTCTCCTGTATGGAAGGCTCGTGTGAACCTCATGAGGTTCAACAAGTCAAGTTCACAGCCCTGCACCTGGGTTGGAGAAAATCCCAGTATCAATACAGACTGAGGAATGAAAGGATTGAGAGCAGCCCTGACAAGAAGGACTTGGTGGTGTTGGTGGATAAAAACTGGACATGAGCTAACAATGTGCGCTCACAGCCCAGAAAGCCAACTGTACCCTGGGCTGCATCGACAGAAGTGCAGACAACAGATCAAGGGAGGTGATTCTGACCCTCTACTCCACTCTGGTGAAACCCCACCTGGAGTACTGCATCGAGCTCTGGAGTCCTTAACACAGGAAAGACATGGACCTGTTCAAGTGCATCCAGAGGAGGGCCACAAAAATGACCAGAGGAATGGAGCTACTCTCCTGTATGGAAAGACTGAGAGAGTTGGGGTTGTACAGCCTGGAGAAGAGAAGGTTCTGGAGAGACCTTATTGAAGCCTTTCAGTACTTAAAGGGGACTCATAAAATTGAGAGCAGCCCTGACAAGAAGGACTTGGTGGTGTTGGTGGATAAAAACTGGACATGAGCTAACAATGTGCGCTCACAGCCCAGAAAGCCAACTGTACCCTGGGCTGCATCGACAGAAGTGCAGACAACAGATCAAGGGAGGTGATTCTGACCCTCTACTCCACTCTGGTGAAACCCCACCTGGAGTACTGCATCGAGCTCTGGAGTCCTTAACACAGGAAAGACATGGACCTGTTCAAGTGCATCCAGAGGAGGGCCACAAAAATGACCAGAGGAATGGAGCTACTCTCCTGTATGGAAAGACTGAGAGAGTTGGGGTTGTACAGCCTGGAGAAGAGAAGGTTCTGGAGAGACCTTATTGAAGCCTTTCAGTACTTAAAGGGGACTCATAAAAAAGATGGGGACAAACATTTTAGCAGGCCTACTGCCCGTAATGGTGAGACAAGGGGTAATTATTTTAAACTAAAAGAGGGTAGATTTAGACTAGATATAAGAAAGAAATTTTTTATGCTGAGGGTAATAAAACAGTTGAATAAGTTTCCCAGAGAGGTGGTAGGTGACCCATCCCTGGAAACATCCAAGTTTAGGTGGGATGAGGCCTCTGAGCCACCTGATCTGGTTGAAGATGTTCCTGCTCATTGCAGGGAAATTGGACTAGATGACCTTTAAAGGTCCCTTCCAGCCCAAACTGTTCTATGATTCTATAATTCTATATGTAGAACGTTAAATTTACCTGTAGTCAGCAGTGGTTAGGGAAATTAGATCAGGAGAAAATGACAATATGACCAATTTCCCAACTGAAAACTGTGGTCACTGTAGTGACTTGCCTATCAAAATAACATCAAAGCTTTTACTTATGTCCTTTCATTGATTTCCTGAAAGACCTTTATTTGAAAACTGTACTTTTAGAAATTACATGGCATGTAACTCTAGTATTTTGCTGACATCAAGATGTTATTCTCAGAAATAATACCTTTTTTAAAGTGCTGCTTCCAGAGTGAGGCAGTGACGGGTACTCCTCTAAATTTCGAGGGTTAATACGCACAGGTTAATAGAATGGTTAGCACATAGGCAGTGGCACTAAATCACCTTAATACTGTGCTGACTTAGTTTTAGCAGAGTAACAAGTTAAAAATAACACTTGTACAAGTAGATCTTCCAAGTTCAAGAACTAAATGAAGTAAGTTTGGTGACCTCAATCCAATTGCCAGAAGCCAAGTGTCCACATCAATATAACCATGGCTTCAGCTGAGACTAATTAGCACACTAGCAGACAATGTCAGTGCACTTGCCAATTATTGAATGGTCAAAAAGCTAGACCCCTTCTGCCTCTTTTCAGAAATGTTCCATGGGATGAGAAATTTTTACTGCCATTCCTTGTGTTGAACCTGGTTTTTGGACTAAACAGAAGAATGAGATCTTCAGGGATAGATATCAAGTATTTGGGAAATTATATCTTTACAAGTAATTAAGCGTATCTCTTACTGAGTCTGGTACCTCCATTTTAAATATATTTATTGTCACAATAAGGAGAATAGTATATTTTGGCTTCTGAATTCCCACATTACTCTCAGAAGGAAAGATCTGCTTCTTAACACATGTATTTTCATTTTGCCTTTCTTAATACAAATGTAATTATTCTCTGTCTTTCAATATTTTACTCAATTTACCTGTAGACTATCCAAACAAATGCACTAAACGATGGCGCTTAATGAAACCTTTGTCCACACTGTTTGCTTATGAAATCATAAATATTTCCTGGACCAAGTTAGGAATAACAGAAGCCTTTTCAAGCACACACTTGATAATGAACAATTCAAGAAATGCATTAGCATGTAATATTTTATCTGCAAACGTACCTGTTATTTGCTCCATCACAGTTCCCTCTGTAACAGGATGTTCAAGAGGAATCGTCACATGTCAAGTCCTCAAAAGTGGACTATAAGGTTCTGTGAGCAGGTAAACAAAGAGAAAGACACTACCTCTACTTTACCAAACGGTGCAAAACAGAAGTGTCCTAAGTAGTACCAAGCCTGACCAGCCTCACCTGGGACCTCCACCCACAACAGTGGACCTAGGAGCTCAGCCCCAGGCCTTCATTTTTCTACCTGAGCTGTGTTGAAGGAGTGCTAGTTTCTGGGCTGGAAGCAAGCTGAGCATGAGCTAGCAGCCTGCCCTGCCAACAGAGATGGTGAGTAGTAGCCTGGGCTGTTATATACAGAGACACAGACAGTAGATTCGGGGATGTGAGTATGTCTTCTATTTGTTGCTCATTAGTTCACTAGATGCTGTGTCCAGTTTGAACCACCCAGTATAACAAAGGCATCTATAAACTGCAGCAAGGTAAGTGAAGAGATGTCAAATCAATCAGTGCTGGACCACTTGCCGTGTAAGGAGAGGTTGAGGGAGCTGGGCTTGTTCATCATAGAAAAGAGAGCTGCAGGAAGGGGTTGGGACAAAAAGGACAAGTATAAATTGAAACAAGATGCTTAAGGCTGGATAGAAGAATAAGCTTTTTCCTAACAAGGGCAGTCAAGATGGAAGTAGGTTGCTCAGTGAGGTTGTGTTGACTCCATCTCTGGAGATTTTCAAGACCTGATTGGAGAAAGACCTCAGCAGCCTGGTCTCACCCCAGAGCTGGCCCAGTTGGTTTGGGCAGGAGGTTTGTCTAAACACCTCCCAAAGTCCCTTCTCACCTGAGTGACTCTGTGATGTTATGACTGTAAGGTAGGAATGGCTAGGATATTCAATTCAAAAATACACTACTAGTGCTACAGAGCTAAATATCAATTGATTTAAGATGTTACAGTGGGTGGGTTTTACTGGTACTGCCATAGCACCATTCCTGACTAATTTCTTTTTGTTTTGAAACAAACCTTGAGAAGAAGCATTCCTAAGAGAGAAACAAACCATATAGATAGTCTGCTTCCAAACTTTCCATCTGCCAATCATTACTCCTTGTACTAAGATGATCTTCTGGTCTGAGAAAAGAGCTAGCAGCTAGCCTTAGCAGATAAGTCTATATTTCAGCATTTCTGCAGGATCTCTATGTGTTTCCTTTGTGACAGATAAAATCTTGTTATGGGTGAAAGGGAACATCTCATATTCATTGAGCTAAGAGCATATTAGTGCAATTAATGCTGTAATGCTCTAATAGTCCAAATCATGCAAGCAGAACAGAAAAGCCTTATTAATAAAACATTAACATCGTTATCTGAGTAAGCATTTCTAGTATCTGCCCCTTTTCTCTGCTCACCCTTTGTAGTGGTTTTGACCGAATTGACCAACCAGAACAACAGACCTCAAACCAGGACACCCTTTCAAGGTTCCAGTGTGTTCCAGCATTGACAGTTTCAGTCTACTTGAAGAAGACTGAGGATGTTTATGATGAGTCATGTGTAACCTGTGGTCTTCACTGGGAGGTGTATGGTTTTGATGGTAGGATATTTTTCCTCATCAATCCTGGGGTCCCCTTGGCTTTCTTTTAATAGTTTCCCCATCCCTACTTTCTCCCTGCTCCCAGGTAAAGGTTGAAAGCCATGTAGCCCCAATAATCCTGGAGGCCATCTGACAGGGACTGCCTGGGGCTGTCAGCCCCTTCCCCAGTGATACTCACAGAGCTGGAGCTCAGACATACTGGGCAATGGGCATCTGGCCACGGGGCACCAGGTAAACCCAGCTCAGTCCTGCTCAGGCCAAGGGCAGCCCAGCCACCTCAGGGACTTGCCACTTCCCCCAGCAATGGCAAAACCATATTTACAGGGCTACAGCTCACCTGTGCTCTATGAAGAAAATAACATTGATTATAGGTCCTGATATGGTACACATCTGTTAGTAAATAAGGTAGCTGAAAACTTTAAAATTTATATATACTAAAATGAACATATTGTTTCTCTTCAGATGTGATTTCTTGAACTATGTTCACCTGGCAGTAATGTGAAGAGGGGACTTTGGTGCCATGGAGATGGAAGACAAAAGAGAATGAATACTCTATCAGGTGAAGTTTCCAGTAAGTGCCTGTTTTAATTATGTGGAAAGGGAAAGCAGATTTATTATTTGAAGTGTCATGGAGAACACCAAAATTTTTTAGATCTTTTTGAGTCAGATTACAGAACCTTTTCCCTGGAGAAGAGGTGAATAAGGTGGAGAATAGTATTGAAAGCTTTTCAGTACATAGATTATATGTGAACTGAGGTTGAGAATGTACTCACCTGAAAATTGTTCAAAGCTGTACATACTAGGGAGGTGTAAAGGTGACAATATTTCTGTCCATAGACCGTGGATCGTTCTTATTGTATAGTGACCGCAATCCTGACCTGCCAGAATTCTTTCTCCTGATGGAAGCTATTAAAACTCTATGACAGATTAGCCATAAACTTTGAGAGCAGAGGTGGGAATCATACCCATGCTGATAAATTGTGGATTTGTGATCTAGACTGTTTCCTTAGTGGATGATTGAACACAGAATCAAAGAAGAGATGAAAGTTAGTGGTTTACCCTCTGGGCCGCCCTGCTTCTTCCTTTCTTTGATTATTTTCCCAATATTCTGTTCATCAGCTGCTATTTTGCAAAATTCAGGCATGGATGAACATTTTGAACCATGTTATGTTAATTAAATTTCAACTTCTGAAGTATTAACTAACAAAGTACCTTTTGTGAGTCACTGATTCTTAACTGAATGTGATTTTGAGCATTAGATTTTTACCTAATTGCATTTATTTGACAATGTACGAGAAGCAAACTTGCAGAATAAAACATACAGGAATGTCTTTTAGAGTTAACCCCTGACAGGTTTTAGTACAGTATCCTTTTTTTTTTTTAATAAGTCAGTAGGAATCTTGTCAAAAGGCAGGCCAACAAACCATTTCTTGTCACTGTTATGGTTTATGAAAGCAGGTCTAATAATGGAAATAACGGATGAACTCTCTCCAGACAAAAAGGTGGAGTTAAAATAACCTAGCTTTAAAGAGAAATATCTTTGATATATGTGAGAAGGCATGAGTGAAATGCTTTCATGTCAATTAAAGATGATCAGTGTATAAGTTTACAGACATTTTGAAATCATTTGAATAAGCACAATTTGGACTTAAATAAAGATTATCAGGCTTGTTATATTAATTGACTAAGTACTATATCTATTTGGAGAGCTTTCAAAATATGTATCTTTGACCTATATACATTAATGAGCTCATTACAGGTAACACAGCTATCCTTGGGCATCTGTCTAAGCAGGTTAAACTGTGTAATCAATTGTTGGTACCAAATCCTCTGAGCTGGTGTCTAGAAAATGTTTTTACCGGTTCTCTTTATTAGCTAACATGGGAAAAAGTGTCTTTATTTGCAACTCAATAGGGACAAATTTCTCAGTCAAGCAGATGGAAAGATTCTGAACTTCCAAATATTCATTCATAGATCAGAAATTATTTGTTCAAGCTTCCCACTAGATTTCCTCAAGTCATATCCACAGCAGCCCAGTCTTCCTCCCACTGGAAAAGCTTGAATCAGGACCAGAGTAGCATTCACAGACCACTGTTGCCACTAGCCTTTCTTTATCAAGACTTCAAGCACTCTTTTACATGTGCACAATTTCAGCAGAGAGGTAGATCTTCCTGGTTCCTTGTCTTGTAATGGATTGAATCTCAACAAAGAGTCAGGGGTAAAGGTTCAGTTTCAAATTTTGTCAGTTTTCTAGCTGAATTTGAGCAGGTCACTCGTTCATTCTGTTTCTGTTTTCCTATCTGAAAAAAAAAAAGGAGAAAAAAAAGATTTGCCACTGTATAAGGTTCTTCAAAATGTATAAATGATAAATCTCTATAAAGCTGTGTATTGCTACTGTTTCTTTTAATTATTCTGCTGAAAAAAATTCTACTTTCTCAAAGGAGCAGGATTTAACATTTTTAACGCAAATAAATTCAATATTCTAAAAAAGCTGCTGGTTATGTGTCAGGGTCTGTCATTTACTAATGATAACTGTCATGTCTGTCACTGAAGGGTTCAAGAAAAGTACATTCTGAAACTGAATTTCTTTTGAATTGCTTGATTTTCTGACATCTACGGATTGTCTATGTATAAGCAAGCTTTTTTATAGTGTTTTTCACAAAGTGTGTCTATTTACAAAAGATTTATGCTAACATCACTTAAAATGTCATAATTTTTTTTCTTAGTCATTGTAAGAGGTTTATTACCCGTTTATAGGTTTTACAATGATAGAAAAGCACTTAAAAGCTACCATTAAGTGTCTTGTCTCATTGGGTTTGAGCTTGCATGCCATTATCTTTTTCCTGTAGTTTGCTTTCTTTTAAGAAAAGTTCATGAATTTTCATTTAAACATTTAACACATACACAACATCTTACTTTAAAATGCTTCTACTAATAGATCCTGGACAGGCTTGAGAAGTGGATCTGTGTGAACCTCATGAAGTTGTCAGTTGAGGTATCATCCCTAGAGGTATTTAAAAGACAGGTTGACATAGTGCTTAGTGACGTGGTTTAGTAATGTTTTTTTATCAGAGTTAGGTTGATGGTTGGACTAGATGATCTTAAAGGTCCCTTCCAACCTAGACAATTCTATAATTCTGTGATTCGAAGTTCAACCAAACCAAGTGCAAGGTCCTGCACCTGGGTAATGGCAATTCCAGGCACAAATACAGGTTGGGCAGAGAAAGAAACTGGTCCAGTGGAGGGCCACGAAGACGATCAGTGGACTGAAGAACCGCTCTTATGGGCTGAGAGAGTCGGGGCTGTTCAGCCTGGAGAAGAGAAGGCTCCTGGAAGGCCTTATAGTGGCCTTCCAATACCTAAAGGGGGCCTAGAGGAGAGAGGGGAAGGGGCTCTTTATCAGGGAGTGTCACAATAGGATGAGGGGTAGCGGTTTTAAACTGAAAGAAGGTAGATTGAGATTAGATATCAGAAAGATATTCTTTACTGTGAGGGTGGTGAGGCACTGGAACAGTTTGCTCAGGGAAGCTGTGGATGCCACATCCCTGGAGGTGTTCAAGATCAAGCTGGATGGGGCTTCGGGCAAGCTGGTTGAGTGGGAAGTGTCCCTGCCCATGGCAGGGAGGTTGGAACTCAATAATCTTTAAGGTCCCTTCCAACCCAAACTGTTCTATGATTCTATGATTCCATGCTAATTTGTTTCTTAAACCACATATACCAAAATTACTGCACCTAAAATCTACTTAAGGTAACTGATAACCTAACATCAATGCTAAAGTCAAGTTTAAATTTTTGGAGATAGATATCTTGTGCTTTAAAAACACATACAAAAAATAACTGTTTCTCTTGCTAAGATTTGTGCTGTAGTTAATTTACAGTCAGGGAAAAAATTTAGCAGACATGTAAAAGTATTATCTTTGCCATTCCTTTTTTGTAAGGGACGCTATTCAATTTGCATATGAATGTATCCATATAATATTAGAATTTATTTTCTTTCACTTTAGGTTTTGAAGTGAGATCCATTGGGTGGAGCCAAACTAATTCTATTATTCTACAAATAATGATTTCAATTCCTTTCCTAGAAAAAAAGACTGAAAATCACTATTATATTTATTATATATATTATTGCATTATCCTTGAATAAACATGAAATGATGTTTGACATAATTTAAATAACTACTAAAATATTTCCAGCATTTTCCTTACAGTAATCTAGATCTGACAAGTCTTCAGAAAATGCTCTAAATATATTACAAAATATTAAAAAATATAAAAAATAGATAAATTTAATATACATAAAATCTAATTGTCTTTTCTCATGATTAAAGTTCTCTGACATATTGCAGTATACAATGCCATGAGTTTATGTGTTGAGGAAAGCATCAGAATGTGGTCTGAAGCGCTAAGTCATGTAGCTCACAAGTTGTCCAAATCCAACAGTATACAAGGAGGTGGTAAAAAAGGCAGGAAAGAGCTGGGTAATTAATAATTAATCAAAATGATAACATGAAAGGAAAAGAAGCATACCTTGATTAATCAACTTCTCATCTCTCATCCCGTTGCTAAAAATACAGGAAACAACAAACTACATGCATCACTACGGTGAATTCATAGCTAAAGGACTCTGGTATACATTTGACTGCATACTTTGCTTATTTGTTTTTGGGGTTTGGTTTTTTAAACACAATAAATAGTTTAACAAGTAGCTGCAACTAAAATGAATCTAGCTAGTTAGCCCTAGTATTTAGAGGTAAAGAATTATAGTATTTTCTCCTCTGGTCTATAACCACATATATTGTTACCACATTCTTACTCTTTCTGAGTATAAAGTTTTAAAAACCATTTGAAACTGCCTGGGGTGTGGAAGTATCATTTTGTGGTCTCTTAGTCCCTCTGCTGCAACTTCAATCTTAATTTTCTTCTCTACGTTTTGAAATGAAAACAAACCATTTATTACCTCCAGAAACAAGCATTTTCATTCTAAAGCCATCAAATAGAATATCTTAACAATTTCAGAGATCTCTTTCCTATTTGAAAATCAACCTGCAAAAGCTGTCAAAATCAACTATCTTACAAACAGTTTGAATATTTCTGTTAAAATACAAACATAAGTAGACGTGACTTTCACCATAACTTCTATTATTGATGTTCTCCCTTTCAAAACCCATCGTTGATGAGTGGAACTTTTTCAGCTTCTCTTGGATTGTTTCTGAAATTAATCTCCAATCTTGCAGTATCCACTAAAAGTCCAGGCTTACATGTGGACATATTATTAATTTTGATGAAACCTGCCCTCCACCCCCTAACGTTTGAATCTTGCTGAACTGAGCACAGTGCAGAACAGAGAGCTTAGACTCTATTAGTTAGATACACAGGGAAAATTAAATGTTCCTTTAAGAAGCAGGGTTTCGTTTGGGCTTGGGATTTTCCACTTTGTCTAATGAAGCACAGACAAAAGGAGTTGTCCTACAATCGATCCTCTTCTATCCTTCTACCTGACCCTATTTATCTTTGCTATTTTTTCCATCTTTCCAAAGCAGCAGTTTCAACAGGAATTACAAAAACTTTTAGCTGTTTGGATAACAAAATATATCCATTGAATCATACAAATCTAATGCTGATAAATACCAAGAACCTAACTAGCTCTGAATTCAGATAAGCTAGTTATTTTACCAAATTATTTGAATGTTCCCTCTCAATAAGGTCACACAGTAATTTGTAGAGCTTTAACTAAGCTTCAGATTTTGTCAGTGGGTCAATAGATTAGTAGTTGCACAGGTTTTTTCCCCGTTTCAAAGGCTATACTACTACAGCATACATTTTCTAATCAAATAAAAATACCCTGCTTAGTATACAGTTTTCAGATAATTTAAGTTGCAAGTCATCTTTGAAATATCAAAACATAGTATCAGTCCAATCTATAATGCAATACCAGAAAGATCAATACATCATGATTGATTTGATACAGTGACTTAACATGGTGAGTCACTGGCATTAGTAAGGACCAAGAGAGACAAAATTCATTGATAACATGCATGCTTTGCAAAAAACTAATGTTAAAAAAAATGAGAAAAAATAATGTTGAAATTAAAAACTTTCAAGAGCATTAAAAATAAAGACCACAGCAGAAAAATAATTTGTGTTTTGAAGACTGCTTAACCACCCACACAGACGTGTTAAAAATATTGCCTTTTTCTGCTTGTGCAATGCAGAGTCCTTAGACCACCACGTACTATTATATAATCAGTGTATGCTACCAATTCTACTACTAGCAGGGTCGGCACCTCCATATTAAATTGGTGTTAACAGAATTTAACAGTGCTTAAACAGTACTACTTAGACGTTCAACATAATAAAAAACATGATTAAGGATGATCAGGACATTTTCAATTCAATTAGTCATTATTGCTAAATATACACATATGTATAGATGTAATCTATATATATTCTTTTGCCAAACACAAAAACACTTTACAGAAAAATAAGTTTTCTGGTAAGCTATTAATTAAAAGTGTTTTGAAACTGTGAAATATTTCTGAATATCATGTTTTAAATGTATTTTGCTCCTAAATGCAGGTTGATTATAGTGCTTTTTAAAAGATTAAGTGGTTGGATAAGGTTTTCCCCAGTTGCACATTTTCAGTTTTCTAAATAAAGAATTTAGCTTTTCTGCTATTACACATTAATGTTCTTCTACATTCTCCTATGAATAAGAATACATGTATACATACACCCCTATATTTAAATAGATTTTTAAATGGATATAAACCATTTTTTTGCTCTTTTGTAAACACAAATTGGAGGTTATAGAGCTTTCCTCCCCTTCTGAAAAATATTTTTTCATAAATAAATTCACTTACATGGTGTAATCCTGGTATTCTGTATTACTTCTACATATTTGTAGGTGGTTTAATTATAAACCAGAGTAAGAACACAGAAATAACATTCTCAAGGGATTATTACTATAATTCACTAATAATATTGATCTGCATTTTCCAGCTGATAAATTACTCTAATACTTCAAAAGAAGCATTGATTAGGGAAAGAGTACATGGGTTTCTTTTTGGTGAAGTGCTGAAACTCTGTGTGTGAGCTAAAACCACACAAGCACAGCATATCAATTATCATCAAGGTGATATTTTCTTGCAGCAGGCCAGTTGTGTTTTATATTGAGTGCATATCTAGTTTCAAGCATCATAGTCTTGAAGTCAAGTAATTCTCAATTTTTAAATTCTCATTAATTGAGCAATTTTCTCTGCGGAAAGGAGGATAAAGCTCTCTCACACACATAGTGTGGCTGATCCTTAGCAGAAATTCTCAAGTCACCCAAATGGCATAAAAACTGCCATATAAGATGATTTAGTTAGTCAAAAACATTATTTTAACTGCCAAATCTAAAAAAAGAAATATTATTTGTCTTGATTTGGATAACTTTCCCCTTCTGCTGTCATGCCTCTAAATTATTCTTCAGATGATGAGAAACTCATACAAGGTCTACGATTTTTTTTTTTTAGAATGGCTTAGGCGGATTAAAACATAGGTGTTATACCAATATAAGAAATAAAATTTCAAGATTATAGCAGAATTGAAAAGGAGTTTATTTGCAGACTAGAAGAGTCCTGATGGAAAGATTAAAAAAAAACCAAATCCAGTCAAAGTCATTACATGTTTAACTAATCACCATTATTTATAACTTGGGCCCTCATTTGGTTTTCAGGGTTATGGCTACCTGTAATCACGGAATCAGAGAATCACAGAATTGTTGGCGTTGGAAGGACCTTCTAGAGATCATGTAGTCCACCTCCCCTGCCAAAGCAGTGTAGATATTAGAAGTGGTAATTGAGACTGGTCCAGTTTATTATGTCCTCAGAGGGCTTCAAATTTCTTTCTAATTTGAAATATGTCATCAAATATAGAAAATGTGAGGTATCACCTTTGTCCACAAAATTCTTCAAATGTGTCATTTTTAAAAAATAAAAAAAGGAACAAAAAGAATTAAGTGAAAAATAATAATAAAATAATAATAATAAATAATAAAAAATAATAATAAATAACTTCTATTGAGACCTGCTTTATGTGCATAATAGGTTTTTTTATGATTTTTATGAACTTTCAGCTGAGATGGAATGTCTTACTTGTAACTCTGAAACCTATTAGCATTAACTTCCTAAAATTCCAAAGCAAACAAAAACTGCCAACAAGCATTTGACATTGTGCACCAGATCCATTCAAGTTAAGTCTGATCTGATCCTCCTGTGTAGAGCCTCTCACTGAAATAAGGATGCCATTCTTCCTGAGTTTATTCTATTAACATAATTTACCCTAGTATGCATTTTTTTTAGTCAGAAAAATAAGCAGATATTCACATCAGATTTTTCAGTGGGGCAAACAGATGAACTCATTATAAATACTTTAGACGGGAGCTGTCTGTATTTCTATTAAACACAGAGTCTGGTTTTGTTAATCAGTGAAGTGAACATATTATTCTGATGGTTTTTACTTTTCTACTGTATATCTTCTTTTACCCTTGAGACTATGCCTTGAAAAGTGGTACTGATTACTGTTATTACATTAGTAATAACATGAACTGGTTTATAATGATCAGGGATACAGTTAAAAGTACAGCTTCAGAAAATTATAAACACCTTCCTCACCTGTGTTTTAATGTAAATGTTTATAAAAGTATTTCCAAAACCTATCATTTCTGTTTTAAATATCCTAACAAACCTTCTCACTGCATCTGAAGCTATCTTTAGAAGTCATCTATTCCAAGTACAATTACCTTCAAAGTTTTTTTGTTTGTTTGTTTGTTAATGATATCAAGCCCTATCTATCTCAAGTAAGTGTTTTGAGGTTACAATTATTAAAATTTTATATACCTTTGTTTATATTCAGGGATGCTGGAAATATTCCTCACCTTTCTGTAAGGTAGAAACTCATGTTTCTTCTTTGTAGTCAATTAGCAGTTTAATCTACCTGGCTCTTTCAACATAGGAATGAATTTTCTGATGATGGCAAGAGACTGAAACTGTGACTGAAACTGTGCAGCAGTGTAGTGCAGGATAATGCCCTTTCAAATCACTCTCAGTCTTGGAGATTACAGGAACACCCAGTGCTGAACTTCCATTCAGCAGAAGTCATCCAAGTAAAAGGAATATAATAAGAGACTTCATCTTAGAGCACTATGCTTCTCAGGAAGAAAAGACTGAAATTTATCTAACAGAATGCTGCTTATTTCCTGGGAGATGTTTGAATTGACTTTAGAGATAGGTGACTTGTTATTCCACTAGCAGAGAACACAGAAAACATATTGAAACCAAGATAGAATGAGAGGTAAAGGAGAAGGGATACTATTTTATTCTTTGTCACCCTCAAAAGAAAATAATTACTTTTTTCTTTTTCCCAGTCTTTGTATTTTATTAAAATAAACATACTTTATTTTACTTAAAAGTTCACCCTGGTGCTGCCATACTGTCAATCACCAAACAGTTCAGAACTGAAAACAGGGAATGGATTCTCAGCTGTGGAAATCTGTATTTCAAGAGGGAATCTGTAGGTCTCTTGGACTGCATCCTTTAAGATGCAACTCATAATTCCTTATTCTGATGACACAAGGTGCTGGACAAAGTGGTGAGTGTCTCCCTAGGAAATGTAAACTGGAGTATTTTTGAGACTGCATGCATCATCTGTGTGTGCATTACTTGTACCTTAGCAGGAAAGGATATTACCAAGAGAGTGGCAATAAAAATAAACTTTCCAGAAAGCTGGGAGCTAAGAATATACATAGAGGAAATTGCATAATATTTATATAAACTATACCAACAATGCCAAAATGTAAGCAATAGCAGTGGAAATAATAATGGCAGTTGATGGTCCTATGAGCAAGAAAGGTAACACAAAAGCTTACAGAACCACCATAATCTTAGCTAATTCTTACATTCATTTGCAAAGAGAATTGATTAATCTCCCCAGAATTTTGGAAATGTAGCATGGCTGGTGTCAGTGATCAGCTGACATTGCTGTTAAGGAGTCTGGGACCCAACTGCCTACATCAGTGGGATTCATGACATGAGCTGAGATAAACCTCTCTCACGGGAGATCATATTAATGTGGCGTTATAGCTGTGTTGCACTGAACATAATTATTGCAGACCACTGAACCTAAGAAAGTTGGGACACAAAGCAATTATTTCCAGTGTGGGATTTCTCCCAGTCTTCTCACAAGTTCACTACCAACACATAGTGGAGTGAATTGCAGAAAATGTGCTGACTTGTGAAACAAACCCAAGTGTGGCATCCTACTCCTGGTCTGTCTGCTGTGATTCCCTGCTGGGTTTGAATGCCCATGGGGTCCTTTTCGTCCCTGCCCAACTGAGCTTATCCTACAGAGTCTACATGCCTACCTTTTCCTTTAACCTGTCATAAGGCTACTATGGACACGCTCTAATGGTCTTTGTACTCACAAACTCCTCTCCAACTGTATATTAATGAAGGGTAAAGACAAGTTTCTGTGGTGTCCTTGTTTTTGTAGTGGGTGTAAACCTTTCAGTGATGCTTCTGAAATGCTAGCTCTGACCATCCACTACATCTAATCTTGATCCAAGCTTCAATAGAAGGACAGTCTGATTGTATAACTCTGGAGAGAGGGACTGCACTGTCAGCATGACAGGTCCCTGCAAAGGGAGGTGGAGGGGGGGAAAAGTGAGCAATGGATCCTGAATATAAGGATAAATAAACTCCTGAATAAGAGTTAAAAATTGAGAGGGTGTGATTCTAAGGTGCGACACAGCTGCCTAAAAGAAAAAGAAAGGCCTAACAGGCAAGTACATCAGCAGACAACTGGACTAAATGCTCCAGAAGATTTCTTCCATTCATACTGCTACAGACAAATCTTACAAATTCACCTTAATATTTCTGCATGCAATTTATTTTTTCCCCATGCTTTTTTAAAGGGATGGGAGTAAATTATTGATTTTTTCTTCTAGAATTTTGCTACAGCTTTGATTTTTGGAAGGAATTACAATCCTCTTGATTAGCACTTATATGAACTACTATTTAAATAAATTGAATGTTGCAAGTAGCATTCTGAAATATATTTGCATATCATATATCGAAGTTAACTAAATAAATATTTCAGTGTCATATAAGGACCAGAATTTCAGTTTAAAGAGAAAAAATCTAGGGATATTCTATTATTATTATTATTATTATTATTATGACACTTTTGCTCTGTCCAAGAAACCATTTAGCACAGTAAAATTTCAAACAGCTACTTTATTAGTCTCTGCCTGTTAGAGTAGAGATGTAATGAATTATACCAGCATAATTCATAGAAATAACTGTTCAGGAAGAATGTTGATACCTTGTTATTTCTGCTTCCATTGTTTTATTTGCTTTATGCTGCTTCATAATCCTTGTCAAGATATTTTTCATTATTTATAAATGTGATAGAGCAGGCAACATATTCTATTTTATGCAGTCCAGCTTTCACATAGCACAGTAAACCAGTGGGGGAAAAAATAGATCATGCACATCTATAAAACTAGAAAGTGTTGCAAAATTGGACTGCTTCTGTTTCATTCTTGTCTCTCGGTTCTATTTTTAGCTGAAGGATAGATTCATGCCATTCTATTTTCATTTCTTGTTTCACCACTTGTTTTTTAAGATAATCCCATTTCTGTATTTTTTTTTCCTTTAAAGTCAGGTATCAAAACAGGATGTCAAAGCTACTAGTTCCTGAAAGATAACAGCAGCCACCATTTTGCATTCACTGGTCATTCTACTCTGACTATCATGGTTCAAAGCAAAGGGAACAGAATGACAAGTAAATCAAACAATTTAAAATTACTTCTATTATGGATTAATGGATTTGACAGAGTTGGAAAGGACCTCTAGAGATCGACTAGTCCAACTCGCCTGCAAAAGCAGGATTGCCTAGAGCACATTACTCAGGACTGCATCAAGGCAGGTCTTGAAAATCTCCAGAGAAGGGGACTCCACAACCTCTCTCAGCAGCCTGTTCCAGTGCTCTGTCACCCTCACCATAAAGATGTTCTTCCTCATATTTGAGCAGAACTTCCTATGCCAAGTATTGACCCCTGGGACATGCCTCTGGTACAGGCCTCCAACTTGACCCAGCTTCATTAATGACAACCCTCTGAGTTCTGCTACACAGATACCAGCTGTTTAATACTTCAACAGTGACAGTATGTCTTCAGTAATTTGAAATTCAAAGTTTGTATGTATTTTCTGGTCTAAAAATCCAAGTAAAATGGACTATTAAATGCATGAATGTATATGTGCAGCCCATACACATAAACCTATCATGTGAAATATGAAATTTTTTAAACTGATGTGAGTACCAAACTAGGTCACTTACCTTGCTCATCTGAACTTCTATACAGTCTAAAACTGGGGAGAGAAACGGAGGCTTTTTTCAAGTATTTAATAAAAAAAAAACATGTAGATAAACCTTACTATGTTTTTCATTATATAAAATTCTACCTGTGCTCATCTTATAAGTTGCCTGCTTATAAATGCATCTACACAGCTTGAGATACATATTAGATCTTTCTGCTTTCCTATTCACAATACTACTATAGCTGAAATATAAGAGGCAAATATGTGACAATGTTCACAACAGTGACAATATTCACAAAGCCAAGAACTTGTTAATCCCCTTTTCTTGATTGTATGTTTGGGAAAGGGCCAAAGCCTTTTGGAGGAAGAAGGAGAGAAACAGAAATATTCAATCCATTTGTAAGGTAAGGTACTAGAAACAATTTGATAATGTAAAATAATAATAACTGGATAATTAGTTTCTAGTGTGGAGTGGTCTACTTTATATGTTATTGTCATGGTTTCAGCTGGGATGGCGTCAACTTTCTTGCTGGCAGCTGATGTAGCGCTATGTTTTGGATCTGGGATGGGAATAGGGTTGATAGTGCACTGATGTTTTTTGTTGGAGTGGGAGACGGACCTGGAGTAACAACGTAACCTCAATATGAGTATGATCGTTCTCCCTTTATTCAAGTTTTTACAAAGTATATATAGACAGGCAAGCAGAGCACGCACTATCGGCAGCTATACGATTGGCTTACAATCTGTTCACGTGACTAGAGCGCTCACACAATTGGTGTAGACCCCTTGTCCACGCGCAGCAACATTCTCTCATCTTCTGGATGCGGTCCCGCTTATCTTGTTTACCAATTAGCTACTTCTTCTTACTTCTGCTTTTCCCAGGAGAGTTCACGGTCACCTCCAGGCCTTTATCTACATCAAAGACTGGGTTGCTCATCGCAATTAAGTTGTGCCCCTTTTCACACAGCCATTCCTCCACAGTTTTTGGCTGTTGCTAGGCAGTAAAGGCCTTTTCCGCTCCTCCTACCACACTTCCAGTGAGCTAGCTGGGAGGGGACAAGGAGTTGGGAGGAGACACAGCTGGAACAGCTGACCCCAACTGACCAAAGGGATATCCCATACCATGTGACATCATGCTCAGTATATAAAGCTAGGGGAAGAAGAAGAAAGGGGGGGACATTGAGAGTGATGGTGTTTGTCTTCCCAAGTAACCATTATGTATGATGGAGCCCTGCTTTTCTGGACATGGTTGAACACCTGCCTGCCAATGGGAAGCAGTCAATTAATTCATTGTTTTGTTTTTCTTGCATGCATGGCTTTTGTTTTACCTATTATACTGTCTTTACTTCAACCCATGGGTTTTTCCTCTCTTTGACTCTTCTGATTCTTTCCCCTATCACAACTCAGCGGACCGAGCAAGTAGTTGCATGGTTCTAGCTGCCAGCTGGGGTTAAACCATGACAATTATTTAGTACATTTGTACCACCGTTTTGCAAAGTAACATGGGATTATTCCCAGAACAGTCATATCAGAATCAGGAGAATGCACAACAAAAAGGAGAGAAGAAAGTGCTGAACCCGTCGGTAGTTGGGACATAAGAACATCAAGTCCAGAAAAGTGGACTTACAGAGGCTTTCAGCACCACTTTCCATTAGCACAGGTTTGCACAGCAGGAACATCCACAGCTGCACTGCAGCAGAGTCTTGTCATTGACACTGATGATAGATCTTGTGAGAGTTGACTACTTTTATAAAAATTAATCTAAATCTGCATTAATATAAGGTTTAACATAAAGGATAGATAAAGTCTCAAATCATCTCTAATTTGTTTTAGACTTGTCAGACAAGCCCATTTTCAGCATCTGAAAGTATTAGTTCTTATGAGAGCAAAATACATTTCTCTCTTAACACTGCCAAGGCTGCAAGGTACCTCTGGAGATCATCTAGTCCCATATGCTCCTCAAACCAGGATCAGCCAGAGCAGGCTGCTCCAGTGGGTTTTTGATATCTCCAAGGATGGAGACCCTACAACCTCTCTGAGAATCCTCCTCCATTGTTCGAAGACTCTTACACTAAAAAGTATTTTCTTATGTATAACTGAATTTTCCTGTATTTCAGTGTGTGCCCATTGCCTATCATCCAGTCACTGGGCACCATGGAGGAGAGTCTGGCTCCTTCCTCTTTAGTTCACCCATCGGGTATTTATACACATTGATAAAGTCTCCCCTAAGCCTTCTGTGCTCAAGGCTCCTTATCTGTCACGTGCTCCAAGCCCTTAATAATCTTCATAGAAATTTACTGGGATCACTGCAATATCTTTCTGCCTCTTGTACAGGGCAGCCCAGCACCAGACCTGCCACAGCAATAGTAGAAAAGATTGCCTCCCTCAACCTGCGGACAACACTCTGCCTAACTGAGCCAAGGAGGCTGTTGATCTTATTTGTCAGAAGGGTACACTGCTGGATCACAATCAACTTGGTGTATATAAGGACCCAAGCTACAGGACTTTGAATTTCCCTTTGTTGAACTTCATGAGATTCCTGTCAGCCCATACCTCCAGCCTGTCAAGGTCCCTGTGAGGAACAGCACAACCTCTTGGTCTATCAACTGCTTCTCCGAGTTTACTGTAAACATGCTGAAGGTGTGCTTTGTCCCATCATCCAAGACATTAATTGAGATGTTAAATAACTGCCCCAATATGAATGTGCGAGATACGCTGCTAGGGAATGTCCTCAAGCTAGACTAGATGTCCTTTGAGCCAGTAGTTCAGCCAGTTTTACGTCCACCCCACTATTTATCTATTCAATACTTCATCAGTTTGTATGTGAGGATGTTATAGAAGAAAGTGTCAAAAAAGTTATTAAAGGAAAAATAAACAACATACACTGCTCTCCCCTCCTCCACCAAACCAAATCATCTCATCATAGAAGGATATGAAGTTGATCAGGCATGATTTCTCTTTCTTAAACCCTTCTCTCTCCTCCCAGCTATCTTCTTGTCCTTCATATATTTGAAGATGGTTACCAGGTTTATTTGCCCCATCATCTTCCCAGAGATTGAGGCGAAGCTTATTGGCCTACAGCTCCCTAGATCCTCCTTCTCATCCTTCTTGAAGACGGGAGCGACATTTGTTCTCTTCTACTCCCCAGAAATCTCCAGCAGTTATCACAACCTTTCAAAGATGCTTCAGTGGCCTCACAGTGGCATCAGCCAGTTGCTTCAGTGTTCCGGGGTGCAAGGGACTTCTGTATATTCAGATTGTTTAAATATTACGTAAGATGCTCTTCTGCCATGTGTAAATCTTCACTGTTATGGACTTTTCCACAGTTCTCAGGTGCCTGGGATTCCTGCGGACTAAAGACTTAGGCTAAGAATTAATTTTCCATCTCCTTTTTCACAAGCTTACTTGCCCAATTCAGCAGTGGGCACACATTATTCTTTGTGTCTTTTTTTCTGCTGATACACCTGTAGAGGCCTTTCTCTTTGCATGCCACATCACTCACCAGATTCAAATTGAGGCGGGCTTTAGCTTCACTAGCTTCAACCTTGCATGTTTGGACAGTGTGTCTATATTTCTCTTGGGTCACCTGACCCTGTTTCCATTTTTTTTTATACTTCTTTTCTATGTTTGAGTTCTGTCAGCAGCTTCTTGTTAATCCATGCAGGCCTCCTATCACCTTTCTTTGGCTTCTTGCAGACAGGGATGAACTTGAGCTTGGAGGAGGTGACCTTGGAAAATTGAAAAACTGTAATTATGAGCATTAGGTGTCTAATAGGCTAATCTAAAGACATTCCTAAAATAATCTTTGTATTATATGCTTTAAAGCGTGAGGAAAGAAATAGGTTAGAATATTTTTTCCCTCCATCTATATCAATTAGCACAATAACTCTCTACATTATTTACATTATTTTCCAGTTATTTTTCATGAAAATTACCACTTCACTTGGAGAAAAATCTGGTAAATTTACTAATTGATAGTTAGCATCAATATCTGACTCTTGAGGTTTTCATTCATAATATATCTAAACCCTCTGCATTTTAAGGGGATTAAATTGTTTTACAGAAACAATGCTTTTATGTTTACATTTGGCCTTGTAGATTCTCAAAAAAAAGAAAATCCTCATCTTTACATAGTTCCCATGCATGTAATTCAGTATTAAAGTAAATGTATTGAATTTACTCAAATAAAATTTTGTATTTTTCAGCCATTTGTTTGGAAAAGCAAAAATTTTAGGTTTCTTGTAAACAGTGTTTTGACAAGATTAGACAAAGATTAACCTATTGCATTTTTTTTGGCATGTGATTGCCGAAAAGATACAATTTCATTGTTTTTTGATGAAAGGAATGAAACTTATGAATGAGAAGAACAGTAAATGATGAATGACAAAACCATAAAATTGTTAATGAATGCTGGGTTTTTTGCATGCAAAACTAAATATTCATACAGAGAAGAGCAATTTCCTAAATATTCATGTTGAACAAAAACTTCTCTGCATGAGTGTTTGCTAGCAATGAATATTAAGGAGCAGGAACATGATCTGCAGAAACAGCTGTGCAGAACTGAAACAAATGTTCACTTAACCCTATTTTTGTAGTAGCTGTACAGCTCAATTTATCAGGAATATTTCACTCCTTACTTATCGCTTCATCAAGATGCACATATACATAGAGAGTTCCCTTTTATTCCTTCTACACAGTTCTGCCAATTACTGCCATAAATCAATGTTTTACCTCCTTGCCCCACCTCAGTGTTATACAGCACTTGAGGTCTCTGGAAAGGAAGAAGAGGGTAACTAATTTATTTCCAAACTGCTAGGTCGGAATTAGATGAAGCATTTTACAACATCCAATGCCTTTCACTCTCCTGTCACAAAGGTCCTCAGTGTCCTATTACTGATTTACAATATTGAAACACGTAATTTTTGTGAGTTTTAATTTGTAAAGGGAAGTCAAACTCTTGATATTACTGAGCAAGGGATTAATGCTGTCAAGCTAGGTACATTACAACATTGGTCCTCCAAACAGCTTGATAGAACTACATTTGATTTGGTTGAGCGACTTCAATTTTACATGGAACATGACCTTACATAAAGGGGAAAACAGACAGTGAACAAATTGATTGCTTATATAGCAAATTAGAAACAAACTGAAGGAAGAGTAGATAATTGAAAGGAAAATTGTCCCTTCTTACTAGTGAAATATTTGGTGGTCATGAATAAACGCCCAAAATAGTTTGCAAAAGCTTTTTTTTATGTCTGTCTAAAAGTATCCTAATGCTTCTGTCTTAGCCATCCATACATGGAGTTTCAAAAAAACAAAAAATGGAATCTCCCACAGGCCTGTTGATTTGATGTATGATTGCATATATTTTCTATCATCAGTGGGTTCCTGGATAAAACAAAATTTTGGGAATCAAGTAGGATGGCTTAAGTGAAAAACAATATCTTAGATTACATACACTTCCATTCTTCATGTAATTTGATTTTAAGCAGTTTCCGTGATCACTGAAAATTACTACCACCAGTCTTCATGAAATAAGGTGTTTACATCTGTAATTTTTAACTGTTCAAATGCCCATAGTGCTATCAATCTACTGCTACATCTGTTGGTCAAAGGCAGTAGCAGAGAAGTCGTAAGTCAAACATGATTTCAAACTAGAACTGAGAATTGTTGTACTAGGAAAGTTCCTGCTGGATCTATACAGCAGATGATTAGAGAACTGCAGTTTCCAGAAACCAGCCTAGAAAATTTCCCTAATCAGTCCCCTGATTTCACAATCTTTTCGCGTAATTATCTAGGGTACTTCTAGCAGGAAACACTCATGATAGAGATCTATATGGACTTTGATTTAAAAAAAAAAAAAAAGTCAAGCATAACTTTACATAAATTTCAAACACAAACAAGGAATTAAAAAATATTCTTTGTGTTAAAAAAAATCAAAATTTTTTTATCTTACTTCAGAATCTGAAGTGGTTAAAATTTTTAAAAGGAAAAAAAAAAAGATGATGTATCTATTTTTTTTTTATATTCTGTTTTGGCACTGAAACTCTTCAAAAGATACACTGTGAAACAGGAAATTTTTTTCACAAGCACTTCCTTTCGTAACATCTTTATTTAACTAATTTGCTGACAATAGTCAGTTTTCTTCACTGCAGAAAGTCTATTTAACCTTGTAAGTCTAATTTTATTTCAAAGAAAAGAGAGAAAGGTCAAAAAAGAAGTTAGAAATACACTCCAAAATAACAGAAAAGAGTGAAAAGAAGTTTTTTTTCTTTATATGTATTCCCTTTTTGTGAATAATATGAAACACACTATGCTTTCTCTACATTTTGTTAAAATACTACTGAACAATATAATAAAATTGCTTTTCAACTGTATTTCAGTGTTACTATTTCAGATTTCCCCTATGCATACAACTTGTAATTATTTCTTTCATATTTTTACTTGCAGCAGATTTTGTTAAAATTATAATGGCCTTTTATAGTGTGAAAGAACATTTGCGTTTCACAGTTTGAGTAGCTCTGAAAATTGTCTGCACTTTACCAAATTACCTTTTCATGGTCCTGGATGGATAATCAAAAATTTTCAAATAACTATTTTAAACTATGTGACTACAAAAATCCATTTAAGAAAACCAAACTTATTACAATACCAGAGGATTTTCTATGATTCTCTTAGTGTATCTTTAAAACTAGTTATAAGAATTGAGGGTTATTTCAGATTACTTTCAAGAAGATATGGATTAAATCTTCCAGAAACACATTGACAATAATAACAATGAAAGTGAGTAAATATTTGGATTAACTATTTCACTTCTGAAAATACAGAGAAGCTCTACTAATTTACTCCAAATACAGATTTCATCATGCTTTCAAACAGTGTACTTTTAGCCGGGGGAGTGTTGTTAGTTCTTTATCAATAAACAAAACCTAGACAAGAACTTTCACTACAATATGTCCATGATATCCTTTATAGAAATCAATACGACATTCATTACAGAAAATGCTTAAAAGTTTTATGTAAAGTAGGTGGGAAATACTGTGCCTTAAAGATAAGTCAATATTTTTATTTAACTGTAACTCTAGTTTTTAGCACAACCTCACAGTATTAGACTTATGAAAAGGTAAGCTTTGATCTTACAAACTCCCTGTGGTATTTGATCTAATCTGTGCTTTTCTTGAGTTATAAACAGCCTCATTAATATACTGACAGTTACAGGATTTTCAAAACAAACCCCAAAACTGATGGAGAGGAAAGAATATCAACTAAGCAGACAAGTTGGATGGGTTCATTTTAAAGATTTTGCATAAATGTTCTGCCACTATTAACTTCTTTCGTAAGTCACTATAAAGAGTCAACCATTGAAAAGAAAATTTAGTTTCTCCTTTCTTAGGCAGTGTTTGCATTAAATTATTTTTAGCACATAATAAAAAGTACTTTGTGTCAAGCCACACACTCTAAACAAAGCAATTGCTGGAAAATTTCAAAAGGCAGCATGAAATGCAAGAGAAGAACTCAATCTACTTAAACATGTCTAAGGATTGCAAGGTCATGCAACAGACAAAATGATTGTTTACAAGTAGATTTTGCCAAGTAATTTCACTGAATAATTCACCCACATTTTAACATTATGGGTCCAGTCCTGTATCCAATGAAATCAACTGGCAGATTGCAGTTGCACAGGAATGTGGTTCACATACTTCTAAGAGCAGGGGAAAGTAAGCAGATCTGGAGACGTTTCAGGTAACACAGAACTCAGAAAAGCTGTAGGGATATCAATCCTTGTTTCTGACTGTTCAGCTCCAGCTGGATTTGGAAACACTGTTTAAGCCTGCCCACATATAAATTAAGTTTCTATACAGGAAAGAAAATGAAAAACAAAAAATAGAAAGGCCAGAGGAAATCTGTTGGAAGTGCATCCATATAGCAGCTGCAAATGGCTGGATGAAATCTATTTTTAAAAATATTGGAGGAAGGAAGAAGATCCCATATATTCCATTCCCTGGCCTCCAGGCTGTGCCATGTCTGCCTCCTCTTCATCTAGTTTCCTGGATGATTTGATGGATTTCTATTCTTCCAATCATACCCTGTTATAGGCCAGTTGTACTGAATTACACAGAGGAGGTAAGGAAACACTGATCTCTCTTTCTGCCACAGGGGAGACCTTGATGCTCAGCACCACACACAATCCCTGCACTCCTGCTGCAGTATGTGGAATAGTAATTTAAATGTTTATGAATGAGTTACCAGAACTTGCTGTCTCCTTTTCAGCTATGTAAAAATGAGCCTCAGGTTTTGGTCTGAAAGGCAGCTTTTATCTAGAAATTTTCAAAAGGAGAAAAAAAATTCAATTAAAAGAGACTAGAAATTTTCCGGAGGGAGAAAAATATTCTCAATCTTTAAAAATGTTAATATTTTCTTTTAACTCCTCTAATTACCAATGAAACCTTTTCCACACTCATAGCCCAACCAAAATTCTATCAGACTCTATATTTAGTAGCTGTTAAATTACATCTATAATTAATACACAAGGAAGATGTGAATAACATTAAAAATGTTAGCTTTTGTTTGAAGTGGCAGAAAATTTATCATGCATTTACAATTTCATTCTTATTTTGGTTTATTATAAAGCTATTTGTTTTATTAAAATATATCTTGAGGCTATATTGTGTCAGATGTCCGATTTCCACAAGTTTTGACATCAGAACCCATCTCAAGACTTGTTTCTAAAGGATTTACATTTTTCAACAACCCTGAGTCAGTTGCACTCTCTGTACTACATAATTTGGGTGCGGGCAGATATACTATGATTTATTTACTGGGCATTCATCACAACACTGCTTCCCTCTGTGGAATGGTATCTGGATTCTTTGGTGTGTGTCTCCCAGTGAATAAGGTAAGATTTCAGCATAAAAGAAAACATGTTAGTTCACCACTTCCACTGCTTGAATAGCTTTTTGTGCTGGTTTACTGTAGGACTACACTGGCACTAATATCCCTCACAACTATTTGATTTCATGCAATTCTTGCAATGGCCAGTAACAGACCCTAATGTTGATTATTTATTGTAATAAAAAAAATAAAATATCTATTCATAACAGAAGGAGTTAACAGGTGAAGAGGTGGCTTCCCTCCCCTGCCAGGATTATCATTATTGGCTGATAAAGTTATAACTTTGGGTATATTCAAAGTAACTTTCTGCATAGGCTTATAAATTCCCTAATAATATTAATCATGAACAGTTATTAATAATATTAATTACTGAACATTATCCCATATTTTCTGCCAAAACAAATCCCCTGAAGTTATACCCAAAAGGCAATGAAGTCAATGGAAATACTTCCATGAATATTGACTCAGATCTTAGTTAGACAACAGGTTTCCTCTGGTGGTAAACAAGTAGTCTGAGTTTTCTTTTTAGTCTGGACAGCAACAGGGTAAAACAAAAGTATCACCACCTTTTATTTCAGTGGGTAACACACAGCTCTGACTTAAGTATTTAGGGATTTTATTCACTTCAGGTGACATTCTGATATCTAATTAAATTGTTCTCTAGAGAAATAACAGCATAAAGCTGGCTTCAAAAGACCATGAACTATATTAGTTAAGTACTTGCTCTTTAGAAAGTGCATATTTTATGACACAAAAGTGTTGGGGGGGTACACCTTTAGTACAAAGGATTTTCTGATATGAATTTGCTAAACTCCTCAAAAGTCTGCAGGCAGTAACTCATACACTATACCCAGTTTGTTTTCAGAGTGTATTATTTCAGAACGAATAGCCATCATAGCAATGTCATTTTCCTGATTAAATATTCTTTCTATTTAATGACACTGTACAGTATCTTCACCTCATTACATTTCATTTTTATAGTCTTTTCTGTTATATAAGAGAATCCCATTAAGTTTGTTTAAATAATCTATAAAATCCAGCAGAATGTTGATTTTCCGTTTATTCACCCAGGAGAGCTCAGACCACAGAAAAAAAGCTTTATTTGCTCTAAAACTGTCAAAAAGAAAAGTATTTAGTTCAAAGAGATATGAAAGATGAGGCACCAAGGAGAAGATTACAGCACCGTCTCTAATCCATTGGCTCTCCTCCTCTCACACTAGTTTTTCTTAAACACAAAATCCAAATAAAGAGAGAATTGTACTATTTTGGCTATTTTCAGACAAAGCAATCACAAAATCACAAATTCCTTTACTTCTTCAGAAGTCTTGCATTTTCAGACTTTTCACATATTTCAACAAAATCAGAAATCAGTATTCATTTTCCATACCCTTTGAACTCACACTGTTCCTCTTTTCTTTTTTTTTTTAAATCTATATACTTTTTAATGCAGCATATCAGTATAAATGTATTCTCCATTCGTTTTAATCCCTGAAATGTTACTCTGTGATGCAACTATCTAGACAACTTCTCTCTTCTACCTTTGTGCATTTGGCACTAGCATCTCACTTTCTTCTGCATCTCTGCTAATTTTACAGAATTCAATCCATGTATCTAATTTAAGAAGGTGTTGCTGATTGTAGATCCTATCACCCAAAACAGCTGTGATACTGCTTTCCTGCTTAGTCTGCAGATGAAAATGAAAACCCAGACTTTGCAGAATGAGGTTTAAGATTTTGCTTGGACCTACTGTTTCGGTTTCTTTTATTATTATTGATGTTGTTGTTATTGTTATTATTAATTATTATTTGGGGATTTTTGTTCCCATTTGGTTTTGGGTTTGAGTCTTGGAGGGTTTCTTTTTTTCTAATATTCACCTGATTACTAAAATAAATTTAAACAAGTTACTTCTATGGATAAAAGATTTGGGGGGGGGGCAGGATTTGTTCTAATAAAGTGTATCTCACAGTAACTTAAAATGCACAAAATTACTTTTTGTTTGTATTGCAGACATGCAATGGCACTGCTGGTGAATGATCTTATAACACTAGTAAATCAGTCAGTTGCTTACTGGAAAAAAAACGCTACTTGGCACAGAGAATGTGGTTTTGTTTATTCAGAAACACCAAAATCAGAAGGAAAATGGCAGCAAGAAATTCTGCCTCTTTTTAAGCCCCCAGGTCTACAAAGTCTACCTTCAGTAGCTCCACCCTAGTTTTTCACCTGTTTGCACATTTTTGAGTAATTTTTGTTTATTTTTTGAATAGGCATACAGGGTCAAAAGTCTAATCCCATGATGGTAATACATACTTAAAGAAGACCGTAAACAAGAGAAGCTGTGCCTTCAGCCACCCTGAGGCTTAGACAGTTCCTGAGTCAGGTGCATTATCTTTGTGTTCAATAGCTGTCAATGGGTTCCACATCCATTAATTTGCCTCTTTGTTTTCTGAGCTCAGCTATAAATTTTGCATGTACTGGAGCTGCAAGTTCCACAGTGATCAAACAGGCCTGAAAAGAGGTAAATACACAACAAGGAGCAAATCTTAAGGAGATCTTATTTCACCAATCTTCATCATACTTATCTGGAAGTGTCAAAAAGACCAATGCAATGCAACAGTTTACAGTCTAATTCTGATGTTTTAACTAGGGAGGACATGCTTTTATATGCCATTTAGTACTACATAACCAATGGAAAAATAAGAAGTGGAAGATATAGGAGTACTGTCATAGTCTAAGACTAGCGCTTAAGTGTAAACAGATCTCAAATCTAAATGCTAAAACTGCAGTTGAGTTTTATTTTGAGAAACACATAACAAGAAATCCTCATAAAACCCAAATATCAAAATAGTCTCAAGACTGCAAGTAAAATACTGGCTCGTTCATCTTGTTTCAGTCATTTTGCTTCCTTAATTATATTTTGGAGGTATTCCCTCGGAGTTCCATTTCCCTTCATATTTTCTGCTATCTCTGTCTGGAGTTTGTTTACCAAAACTTGCTCCACTTCTCCCAGACTTGAGATTCCACTAAAATGGGTTACTAACATTCATTACAACATGTGATATTTGCAACATTTACCTTCCCCTGTGCATTTATCAGAGAGATAATAATGCAGAACCTTTCCTCAGAGTTCCTTTCAAGTCTTTTCTTTCAGGTGTAAAGTACTCACAAGCCATTTGAAAAGAAGGAAGTGTAAGCAGATTTTGCAAAAACAATCTCCATTCCTCCATTTTAAAATATTTTAAAATGACATATAAAACCTATACATATACAAATATATTTGTATTAACTGTTACTCTTCAACTTACTGCTCGAAGCAGCCTATCAGGCATAAAGAAGATATATCATTATTTTTGTGTAACATTTCTACTGAAGAACAAGTTTTTCCAATCCCAAAGCTTAACACAAGATCCTTTTTTGTTGTTTCCACTTTCTTGTTGGAAAAAAAAAATATTTCTCACAGCAGAATAAACAAATCCAAACTACAGCAAAAATTGATGAGAAAAAAGCTCTAAGATCCTTTTGTTAATTCTTTTTATCTTATTGGTCTGCTGAGTTATAGTACAGTTTACTCCATTACTGTTTATTTTAACTTTTCTGTAATGCATTTTCCATTACTTTTGGATTCTAAAGATATCATGCCTGTGTTTTTTCACCCTGTCTGTATGAGTAATGTTGGGATATAAGGGAGGGAAAAAGGAATAGCAGGTTTGAGAGGAAAAAAGAAATAGGCAAAGACTCTCTGAACTGTATCTTTCAAGGCCTAAAAAGCTTAATCGCCATTAGAAAATGCAGGAATAGATTAAAAGCTAGGACAAGAATACTGGCAGCAGAGCTGGTTGAATATCAGACTTTTCCCAATATTAACCAGACTATTTAATCCGAACTCAGATATCTCCATAAGCACAACCCTTTTAATACACATAGGAACATGTAATAGAGAAAGGCAGACCAATTTTCATGAAGTCTTAAGTTCTGTTTCGCTGAAATCTGTTGTTCTGTCCTATAATGATGTTTTGCCATTTATGGCTGCTAATTTTTTACCTGTTCAGTAAAGAATTATAAAATTGTAGAAATGAAAATGTAGAAATTTTATCAGCAATGCTAGCTTGACCTAAAATAGATTGCTGTGAATCAAACACTAAACAATATAAACATGGTAACTTCCAAAAACTTTGTAAAGTAGGTTTTGTATCATCTGAAAAAGTTAGTGTTTTAATTCACAACTCCTGCCTGAAAGATTCACTAAATTATCTTCATAAATGTCAAAATGTTAATTAGAAGATTCTTTTTAGTGATAAATCAGAGATGTGGAACAAATTATTGGATCAGCTTTTTCTGAAGTTCAATTACCCTTCTCTTCATTCTAAAAAAGTAAAAAAAAAAAAAAAAAAAAAAAAAAAAAAAGAACTGATTTTTGTAACATTAAGTATTTCATTTTTAATTGAAGAGAAAATGATTTTGGAATGTTTAAGTATATATAAGTTCTATTTTTGTTAAATTTATGGACATTTTTACATGCACCGTTAGTATTTACTTATTAGCAGAAATGCAGTTAGTAGTTATAAAATAATTTAAGATACATCTTTCAAGTTAATAAGTGTACTAATAATCTAAATTATATGCATTTAAACTAAATACATTTTTCTGAACGAAAAACTTACAATATAGCAACTAAAGAATCCTGTGAGCAAAGATTTCCACCTTATTCTGAAAACACTTGTCCTCAATGATTTATAATCACTTCTTGATTGCATATCAAAACTAAAGAGATATGATCCTTAATCATGAAGAAGTAATATCCCAAAAACCTAGTCACAGAGGAAAACGTCTATACTCAGCAGCTATTTGGTGAGAGTACATGTTTGTTTTCAGTGTATTTTAGTATGTATGACGTATTTTTTTAAGCTGTATATAGGCTGTGGCACTGGCTGAGAAAGCTTTTTATTTGAGCTGTACTGAGAAAGAATTGATATGTTTACCCCATGCCCAGGATCAGGACAACCCACAGTCTAGCTACTGGTGAGTCAAGATGCAGCTTTGTGGAGCATTGCTGTGTGACTTTAGGCCACCTGATTGAAAAAAAAAAAAAAAAAAAAAAAAACCAAAAACCAAAACAGGAGAAAAATTAAGAAATAGGGATCACAGAATCACAGAATCACAGAATCACAGAATCACAGAATTGTGGTGGTTGGAAGGGACTTCAGAGATCATCGGTTTGGCCCCACCACTTGAAAAAAAAAAAAAAAAAAAACAACCGAAAACCACAAGCTGTGACAAATTACATAAATTAAAGATGAGGCTGTGCAATAGTCAAGGACTCCAGGGAGAAGTGAAAACTCCCAATAAAAGTGCAGGAAACGAAGAGCAGCAACTCAACAGGACTGAGGATCAGCCTACACCAAGGTCTGACAGAGCTGACCTTCCCCACCTGATTACCACAGCCTGCATGCAGTGACTCATCAGGTGCCTGCATCAGAGGCAAAACATACAAGCGCTTAGCCTGTTGTATTAGCCCAGGCAATCTACTATGTGTGTTACTGCTGTGTAAACATAACTTTTCTATAATCCTGCTCCTTAGACAGTTAAGAAAGAAATACTACGGGACCTCTGCCAATGGCAAGGACTAAGCGTATTTTGAAGGAGTTGCATGTTAACCTGTTATTTAACCTCTGAATCTGTGTAGACAAAATAGGGCCCAACTTAATTAATTCAAAATCCGTAACAGAATCTCTACATGCCTTAAAATGTGTAGAAGTACTTTGATATATGCTCTGTGTAGTTTCAAACATAAAACTGATTGCAAGACATAAACTTTTAGGCGTTGTATCACCAGCCCAGTTCAGAAGCAGTTTTATGAAACAAACATTAAGTAGAAGCAAGTCTCAGGTGTGCCAAATAAATGATCTCTGAGAAGATTTACAAGTGCTGGAGTAGAAATGCTAAGCATAAAAATAGACAAGCAAACATTCTTGATAAGACAGGTTGTACTAACTCCTCATATTTGCCATAGCTACTCATGTGTTTTCTAAGCCAAATATGAGGTGCCTCCAGTCTAATAGAACTTTTCTCAATAACTCATGCTTATATGACTTAAATCAGTTCTCTTCCAAAATTCTTTCAAAATTAATGTTTTGAGGCCTAGAAATTCAGTCTTTAGGGACTAGTGCTGTCAGCCACTGATAGCAAATATCTGCTAGGCGCATGGAAAACATCAAAATGATTGCAATGGAACAAATCAAGGAAAGAACAGAATTTGGTTTTAATGTACCTGATGCTTCCTAGACATCTGTTAGAAAAGAAAACAGAGGCCAAAGCTATGTATTGATTGTGCAGCAGATATATGACAGGGCACTTCCTGATATCCTCTTTTACTGACCTTTTAGTCTACGTGCCCAAGGTTTCCTTGGGCAAAGGAACCAAAACATCATGGAAAATACTGTACACATACAGAGCTGAGATGCAACTGCAGGTTTCAGAAAGTGCTCTACCATCATTAATACTCCCATACCCCACAGGTGACAGAGACAGAGAAATACTAGCTGTTTCAAGCTAGGATATATTCCCCAGTGTTCATTCAGCTTAGCTTTGATCATTTAAATCCTGTTAAACCTAGGTGCTTTGAATAGTCTAAACATTACATGTAACCACCAGACACCTCCCCATTACACTTATGGAATCTGAGCTAAAGTTTGCAGCCAACAAAGTCACTAAAAATGTTTATCTGTGAGGCTGAACTCAAAATTCAAGGATGGCACAAACTATGAAACAATACACTTCAACATTCTTAAGAAAAACTTGCTGGGTCAGACTAAGGGTTAATCTGGTCCCATCCTAACAAAGGATGCCAAGGGAAGAACAAAAGTAAGCAGGAATACCTGATGTTTCTGGTAAAAATTGCCTCCAACTATTTTCATTTTACCAAGTTCTTCCAGACCAAGAGTAGTTTTACTCATTTAGCAAGTCTCTGTGGATTACTCTTACATGTATTTGTTCAGCCTTGCCTGCAATCTTCATTTAATCTTCCACGTTATGCTGTTATAATGAGTCGCACAGACCTGTTCTCTGCCATGTGAAGAACCACCTCTTGTATATTTTTACCCAAGTCTAGATTAGTTTCTTCTGAGTTTTGCTGCTTGCATTGAAATGGAATGTGAACAACTAATCCCTGTATCCTAATGCTAATTATGATTTTGTCAACCTTTGTCTTATCCTCTGTAACACCAAGTCATCTCTTTTACAGTCCTAACTTATTCAGTCTTTCCTCATACAGAAGATATTCTTTACCTTTGATTAAGTATCTTTGTCAGCTCTCTCTGAGATTTCTCCAGTTCAATTATTATCTTTTAGACATGAAGGAATCAGGATAAGGGGAATTCCCATACCTTTGTATTCAAGGTATGAGCAAACTAGGAATTCTACAGTGTATTCCTTGTTCTCTGTATTTTTCTTTCTGTAAGTCATAATATCTTATTTTATTTTTTGACTGCTACTGTGCATTGAGCTAACATATTCATAGAATTTTATTCCATAACATCAAGATCTTGCTTCTGAGTAGTAACAATCAGCTTAGAGCTTTACATACCTTTCATATGTTAAATTAGTATTGTTCTTTCCCATGCGCATTACTTTACATTTACACACATTAGACTTCATCTGCCATCCACTCAGTATTATAAAGTGTCTTGAAAACTTTTTACAGTCGGCATTTGTCCCTAGACTCCTCAATAACTTAATATCATCAGCAAATTTTGTCACTTTATTGTCACATCTTTTCCTGACTATTTATGAATGTGTTCCACTAAAAAACCCTTTGGAACTCCAATAGCGATATTCCATAGTTATGAGACCTGCTGTTTGTTCCTAGTCCCTTTTACTGGTACATTAAACATATTTAACCAATCAAGTGACGGAAGAGGAAGAATAGCAGAATAATAGCAATATATTTGGAAAGAAATAGTTAAGTAAACTTAAATAGCATGACTTATGTTCCATGGGAAGTATTAATTTTCTTACTATTGGTGAGATTGAAGATACTGAAAAGATTTATTTACAGTCATGGGTTCCTAGTGTTAGAAAGACCTTGGAAATATATGTCAGCATAGAAACCTCATGTTGTTTCTGTAGTACTAGAAACATCAAAAATCTCTAGTATAGTTAGTACTTAAGGAATCTTAACTATTTCAGATGAGTGTTGTAAAAGTATGAGGGCATTTTGTAAGAAACCTGATTTTTCTATTATACAGTTGTATATGTATTACAACTTTTTTATCTCTGCATAATCTTAATGTCAAATAAACAAATGCCCCAAAGCAAAAGTAAATTAGTAGCTATTGAGGTTGCCATAAACAGAGATGCTTACAACTAATTACATTAAATTAACTGTTTAATTGAATGCATTTGCCTGGTTGAGTAAAACAGCAACTGTGTCAATTTTTTTCTAATCATATTAGTTGCTGCCTTTGGTTCACTGCCCTGTCTTGGGCTAACTCTAACTGATAGTAACGATTAATTTTGTTATTCATGAAGCAGACAACTTGACTGTCAAATTGTCTCCTTATTTCCTTCCAACCTCAAAGACAGAAATATCCACCTATTATTAAAAATCAGCATGGTCATCCTGCAATACCTGTGGATACACAAATGGCAGAAAATAGTATTAGTTTGCAGAATAATTTTCACTCATTTTGAAGAGCTCAGAAGACTTACTTTTAGAGATTGGTGTAAGACACTTTGTCACCCTACAGAACACCCTGAATTCTTTTTTTTTTAATTCAGTTTCCATTGGGATGAAATCAAGAGCTCATAAAAAATTTCCCCTAAAAAAGGTTGTGGGGGAGGACAACACTTTATACAACTTGTTCTGTTAATTCTGTTAAGAGTCCTGATGAAACAGACTGGAATTCAAATCCTTTGTCTTCACACCAGGAACTAAACTACATTTTTTTTTCTCATACCTTCAGTAAGTATCTTAAAAACTGGGAAACTGACTAGTCTGCAGAGGCAAAAGAGAGGTTCCTTTTATCTCTGCCATTGAAAAAACTCCTACTCAGAAAATGTAATTGATGAGATTTGATATATTTAATTAAGTATATATTAATTGAGACAAGCACTTTTACTTCATAGTCCAGAAAGATGAATAGCTACATCAGAGGCATAATACTAAAGTTCAGTTCTCTCTTCCTATGCTTATTTAATTAGTGTACAAAGAGACAGATTTGTTTGTTACATCTTTGAAGAGACTGTCTGACCTTTCTCTTTCTCTTGCCCAGACCAGAAATTATCTCCGAAGTTGTTTTCATAAAAGTAGCATATATGATGCAAAATATATTGGTATTTTTCATAAGTTATCATATTTAGTGAAATTGCTTTATATGAGAAAATTTCAGACTACCTCTCCTTTTTAGCTATGCCAAGCAAAAGTGTTGTCATACAGAATAACTTCATGTCTTTGTGGAAAAAAAGATAATACCCATGTAGAAAGCCTCTGCCACAATACCATCCCCACAAAAGCCAGCTAAAGCTGTTACTTCACCCATTAGGTGAATCCTGGTTTTGAATCAAAACCCGGATGAGCCAGTCAATAGTCAAACTGCAAGTGTAGACACAAATGGCTTTTGAAGATAAAATAGGCTTTTTAATAATAGTTTTTGCTTGTTCATAACACTTCATGATTTACTTGTTTGTATTTCACTTCTTTTTCTGGGTAATTTAATGTTTTTTAACATACATGTCAATATATGTTGTTCTGTTTGTAAAATACAGTCCCTGTAATATTCTTTCTACTCCTACTGATCGTTACTGTTCACATTGGTGATGGAATTGATATACATTCATTATACTGGGATTTTTCTGGCACATAATGTTCTAAATAAATAAGCAAAGGCAATAACTCATGCCACTCCTGCAAATGTACTATTAAAAGTGAGCCAGTTCCCTGACTCAATCTACAACATGCAACAAATGAAAAATTATTAAAATTATGCCCAGGGAAATGTCTATTACTTGTTCACCATTTGACAATGAAATTTGAGGGTTTTAGTGAAACACATTAGCAATTCAGCTGTAAGCTCTTCTCTGCACTGTTTCTTCTGTTCTCCTTTTCCTTTGTTACACAGCTCATGACCTGAGACAGGGACACACACAGGTTTCATTTAGTGACAAGACAGCTCTTCTTAGTGGAACACCACCTTTTGCTTATTTCCTTATTTATTTGCTTATTGAAATTCAGAATACGGAGTAAGAAAACCGACAGGTATTTCTCACCGCATGCAAAACCAGAAGATAAGAAAAAAAAAAAGAACCAAGCCACAAACATGACTACTTCCATAATGTTCCTAGTTTGTCAGACTGCCCACATCTCAGCTTTTCTTCAGCTGATGGCACATAAAATTAACTAATATTTTTCTCAAGTGGTTTTCTTTTTTTTTATTTGTTTTTCAAATTCCCAAACCTTCCTACTATAATATTGATGTATGATTTTTTCCCACACTCACTCGAGTGACATGGTGACTTATTTTTAAATAATTGTTGCAGTGACCATGCACCACTCTCTTGCTTTGAGCTCAAGTAATGTGTATGTTCTGAAAATCAGAGACAATTTGGTGTCTTTTGTTATGTATAAAAAGACTAAGACAAACATAAAATGTTGAAAAGGTCCAATTAATGCAGGAAAATCTCATCTAGGCAAATTTAAAAAGTGCCCAATCTAAGACAAAAAAAGACAGTAAGACCATTTAAACATCTATAGTAAATGTAACATACATTATTATCCTATTTTAGATTTTTTCAAGCTTATTTTCCACAAAATGTTTTGAAACATGTTTTTTCATTTCTGTTTCACTTGTTCCAAACGTGTAAAAAATTCTATTTTTCTATACATGGCTGTTCCAGGTATCAAAGTGCAGTGAAAGTGTCTTTCTACTGTATGGGAACAATAAAGATGCAATGAGTCCATGCAAAAAGATTCCAAAGAGTCATATTAAAAAGATGTAAAAGTACTTATATGTATACGTGTGTAAATTGTATTTTCTGAGTCTCCACTTATTTCCAGTTTCTCTTTTATTCTTCATGAATAAGGGGAGGCACAACTACAGGAGGTAAATATTGCATTCTTCTCTTTGGTTCATTGTGTGGGGAATTCAATTTTAGCCCTCAAAAAACAGAAGAGTTGCCTCTATCTCTTAAAAAAAAAAAAAAAAAGCTTTTTTTCCCAATATATTTTTACCTTTTTTTTTTTCCTTCCTTCCCTATTTCCCTCATCTGTGAGGGTAAGAATCTTGCCTAAAGCCCTTCTTTTTTGCTAATTCCTCATCATCATTAGATTTTTTCTGCTTTATCGCTGGAATTTTTCTGCTCTAGTGATACCATCTCACCTGGAGGCCATCAGCACATTGAATACAACTAGTTTGTCTGAGTTGAGTTTTACATTCTGTTCAAAGTATCTGCAATTTTACATTGTTAACTACAGTCAGGATGAGAAGACAGGCTGAGACAACATGTCTGAGGGTCACAGAAATTCCAATACAGCATATGTACAAATATTAGCTGCTTCAAAGCCCAGAGTAACTGCTAATAAAGTTGAGCCACTGAAATCCATTAGAAAGTAGCTCATTCTGTACACCTTTCTGTCCATGCCTTCTCTGATCTTTCCTGAATGACTTCACGGATGTCACATCATCTTTATTTCACTTCCAATCCAGTCAGAGTCATTACAAATGGAAGGTGCAGTGCTACTTAATCTCTTGCTGAGGTGATAAATTGTGGTGTCATTTAAACACTTGTTTATCATACAGCTCTGTAAATTTCTCACATGGCACTGCCAACATATAAGCCATGTGTAGGATAATCAACAGGATAATTTGACAATATATCTCTACATATCTATCATAGTTTTGTGCCACAACAGCAGAAAAGGAAATATACTTTTTCTTTCTCAGAAAGAGAGGAGGAAGTAATACTGTTTTTCTTCAGGTAAGGTTTTTTGGGGTTTCTTTTTTTAAAATCATGTGATCACACAGAAAAATGGATCTTAGAAAAACTGCCCTCTAAAAGTTATATAAGATTACAATATTTTAAATAAATTTGAAGTGTTTTTTTACAGAGGTTGTCTGTTGCTAAAGCACATTGAAAGTTATGTGTGGTTAAGAAGTTTTAATTAGTTATTCTTTTGGAAAGATGTATGTGTCCATGTCAGGCAAAAGTCAGCTGTAACACTAAATCTAAATCTACTTCAATGTCTAAGGTCACACTAAAATTTTAATTTAAGAAGTGATATACCTCTTAAGATCTAATCCTAGCTGAATCTGACATAGAAACTTAGCTGAATTTCAGTGACTGAAAGTATTCATGCATTTGACGTGATCTTTTCTGGCTTGGATCTGAAATTTATTCACAGATAGCAAATTCTCAGGTCTTTATTACCCATTAATAGAGTCAAACCTGGAAATATAGGCCACGGATTTTTGTTCTGTTCTGTAGCAGAACAGAGCACAGAGAAAGAATAATTTGTACTGAATCAGACAATTTTTGGAACTGTTGGTAAAGGAAGAAAAATAAAGAAAAGAAGTAATTGCTGATTAAGCCTCAAACAATGTTGTATGTTCTTTTGGATTATTCATCCTTTTCCTATACTTGTAATGCAAATGCTTTTGTTGTTTATAGAGAAGTCCTCTCAAAAGGAAAAGGTGAAATGTTTAATTTCAAAATGTTTAAGTAAAGATTATATCCCATGTTAAACAGTATTTTTCCTGTGAAAGCAACAGAACAGGCTATTTCAGAACAGAGGTATTCTATGTTGCAAAATTCATTCTCTTCCTTCTATTTATTCCAGTTAAAAAAATGCATTGAATTTGATCTAATATTGAAGCTCCAACGTGGTTTTAAACATCCTGCAACTCATGTTCTAGATATTTCACTTTTTATTGAAAGAAAAAGGAACCTGAAAAATGACAAAAATCCCAACAGAACCAACAAACCAAAAAATCCAACCCTCCTCCAACTCTCTACCTAAGTTTTCAATGCACATCTGAAGAAAGACAAGTCATCCAAAATCCTCACATTGGCTCTCTGGACAGAGGTGAACAATACACTTTTGTTTTTCTTGTCTATCATTAACTTCAGTAACAGCAAGTAAGATCTGTAAAATTTGTCAGATTTATAATGATATTGTTCAGCTTCCAAGCTCTGCCAGACTTTAAAGCAGAGGAAGTTAAGGTACCTTCAGAAGTTGGGGTTGCAGTTTTTCCCATCATACTCACCAACAGCAAAGACTCTACAAATGTTTTTCTTTTTTTCAAAGCAAATTTATAACCTCTGAAATGGACTTTCATGTCTTGTTTTCTTACCAAAAAAAACCCCAGGTACCTGCAAAGTCCAGAGCAGGCAGTTCCTGCTCTGTTTTCAAAACAGATTACACTTTCAATTATTCCAGGTAAACCTTGAGATCTTTCCCATATTGTAGTACTTGTCCCTCATGATTCCAGTGGTGCTAGGGACACAGCACAGGTAACTTCTGTCATGCAATGTAGTATCTTTTTTAAGACCAGCTGGAGGAAAAAAAACAAACAAGCTTCTGAGCACAAAGGTAATTTTCAGCTTTTCAGGTGAAATTATTCCTACAAACTTTTTCTTCAGATATTTATGGCCCTTACTGGAATCTCTGGATATCTGTGGCAGACATAGTTTCTCAGACTATTGTATCTTGCATTTATTTTTGGATCAAGGAAATTTTTAAGAACAAATTGATTACCATATCCTATGTATTGAATCCTATAGATGTACCTGTTTTCTTTCTTCTCCAGGCTTTATATTGAAATGAAATAGCCTAACTTCATGCTCTATAATGTGTAAAAAGTTATTTATGGTATAACAATTCTTTAACATTTTCAATAGAGAGCTTTCTTCAGAAGTTGCCTGTGAACTCCGCATTTCCTCCATGGAATCAATCTCTTCCTTCCCTGCCTTCACCTCCTTCTTCACCCAGTATTTCGGACTAAAATTATGATACTGTAAAAACTATGAGATCAATAACTTTCTGTAGCAATCTCTCTAAGTTGTTTAGAGTTAGAAGCCTCTGGCTCAATTGCTCTTTGCAGTGGAATCCATCCTCAGCTTTCCAAATTAATAGAGAGGCTAAATTCATGTGTATATATATCATCTATTATCTAATTAAGATTATCTAATTGTCCAAATTGACCCCAGTACCTCCCCTAGTTCTATCTGGAAAAAATCTTTACGGTACTTTACCTTAATAATGCAAATCTATTACAATCTTAATTATAGAAGGGTGTCATTTCTCTCAATACATAGGGTGAGAATGGGTTGACAGATTACTGACAGTTGGGATCTTACTATCAATTCACATTACTCAGTCAAAGACTTCAGTTTGAGGTTTACACCTTGTAATAAGCTATTTGCCACATAAACATAGATTAATATCTCAGTATTATTCATCTCTCTGTATTTTATGCTTGATGATTTATTTAATCATAGTGCATGATCCTAAAATAGAGGCTCGGTCAACTTTTTTTTAGAATTTTATCATTAAGTATTTAAATATTTAATAACAATGTCAACGTCTTGTTGTATTTCTAAAAAATAAGATGTCGCAGCAGCAATGTAATGTAAGGAATCTTTATGGACATTCACTATGAGCTAAGCAGGAGTTGAGGTCATGATTTGTGGATTAAACCTAAAACAACTGTGGAGACAAACGTCTGCTGGTCCAGACATTGGACTGTAGGTACATAAAGGTCTTAGATGAGAACATTCACAATTCCCTTCTGCAATGGCACTTTATGCTGCATTCTTTTGTTACTTTTATACCTGTTTTATTCTGTAACACTGGTAAGTAAAACAAGGAGTTATGAAAACAGTGTAATCAAAGTTCCTCTGAATTTTTCTACTAATCTACTTAATTACATTAGTTGCAAACACAGGTAATAAATGTAGAAATGTTATTCATGTGTCACTCAAAGAAGCATTATTAATGTATATTTAGAGCTTTTATTAGTGAGGTGTGAAGAAGAACCACCACTGGGATTCCACCAAGGTATCAACATCCCTACTAAGCAGCAGGTTTGTTTTCTGATAGTCATCTGGTGCCAACACTTTAGGACTGTTCTGAGACGCTCCCAGACAAAAGAATTTATACGTTTACTCTGGTCTTCTAAGAATCCTGTAAGTTATTTCGATATGTTGGAGGAAGGAAGTCAGAAAAAGTGCAGGATTAAAATAATCCTAGGCAGATGAATAAATTCATACACAGCTATTAATAACCCAGATTTTCCTGAGGGAAGTCAATAGGAAAAGAAAGCACAGGACACAGGGACCCATGGGATCATGCAAAATGCTAAGCCTGTCAGGTTCATTCATATGATCCTAATACCTCAGGTATGATAGACACACATAAATATTGATATTTTAAAATCCACCTTCCTCTGTTTTGGGGTGTTTTTTTCCTACTGTTAAATAAAATACATTGTCAAGACAGCTGTCATTCACTATGCCCACTAGTCACAGTTATCTCAAGGAATGAGGCACAGATTCCTCAAATACTTACACCCTCGAGGAAATAAACAATTGGTTCAGATGGGTAAGCCTTCATGATCTGCAACATGAAGGAAAGAAGTGCAAGATTTCACTCAAGTGAAAGGACAAAAATACAGTTAATATTGTAAAAGCAACAAGGAAAATGCTAAAATGAAAACTAAATAACAAAATTGGATTGCATTAGTGTTCTTCCAATATAAACCATCTTATAAATTCTTTCCTTCTCTTACTTATGTCACATATTGTTTGGACAGTTCAGCAAGAAAAAGGTGAAATCTACTGCTAACCATCATTATTGACATGTCTATTGAAATAGTTGTATATAAAATATTACCCTGTAAACATAGTTTGTTTCCCCGATAGTACACTTTATCAACATCTTAGGTGCTTTTAATTTTATGCATGGATCTCAACAGATTCAGAAGTCATACAATGAAGCACAAAATCATGTCTTTATGTTAGCAATTAACTGGGAGTTATATGTTTATGCATGTGAATGTGTGAACTATAATTTCTCTAAGAACATTTATCCCAATGCTCAGAAAAACTTCCTTATCAATTAAAGAACACATTCTATAGTAGGCACCTTCAGCTGTTACCTTCCCTTCAAAATATAACTTATAAAACACTTTTTTTTTTAATTGGAAAGATATAACACTAGATAATTAACTGAATACAGAAAAATATATATGGATATTGAAAGTACAATTCGACATGGAACACTTTTAGAGAAAAATGAAGAGAGAAAGGTAAAAATTCCTTGTCGATTACTGCAAAAAATTGGCTTAATTCACAGATCAATTGTAAACTTATATTCCTTTAGAATTTAGTAGTACATTGTTGTTCTGAATTTGGCTGTGAAAGAGAATATTTTTCCTAGTAGCTTGTATGGGGCTGTGGTTTGGATTTGTGATGAAAGCAGTGATAATAACACAGGGATATTTTAACTGTCGCTGAGCAGTGCTTACACAGAGGCAAGCCCCTTTCGGCCCCTCACACTACCCACTAACTACTAAGCTGGGGGTGCCCAAGAAGCTGGGAGGGAGACAACTGGGACAGCTGACCCCAATTGACCAAAGGGATATCCCATACCATATAAAGTCATGCTCAGCATATAAAGCTGGGGGAAGAAAGAAGGGTGGAATGTTCAGTTACAATGTTTGTCTTCCCAAATAACTGTTATGTGTGATGGAGCCCTGCTTTCCTGGAGATGGCTGAACACCTGCCTGCCAATGGGAAGTGGCAAATGAATTCTTTATTTTACTTTGTTTGCATGCATGGCTTTTGCTTTACCTGTTAATGTCTTCATCTCAACCCGTGAGTTTTTCTCACTTCTAGTCTTCCCATTCTCTCACCCACCCCGTTGTTGGAGGAGTGAGCAAGGTCTGGGGTGGCTAAGTTGCCTGCAATGATACTGAAAACTCAGACCATGTTTTAATCAGGCTGGCAGTCTGAGAGCTAGTGAGTTGGATACAGTTATGAATTTTAAATATATATATATTTTTTAAAAAGTTCTTTGCAGACCCCTGTAACCAGAGATATGAGCAGCTCAGAAACATGTTTAGAGGGTCAAGTGCTCACTCTTTCAAGAACAGCTGATGCACAAGCAAATTATAAAGAATGGAAGAAATTGTCAATTTTTATGTACTTTAATGCTCCCTAATCCAGAAATATTTAATATTTGGCCTTTTAAGCTCCTGTGTACTACACTTATACATACTTATATGTCTACAAACTCGAGAAAACACTTGAACGTGGTTTACTTCTATCCCTTGTGTCCTGTCAAATAACATAGAAGTTAAAAATCATACCTTTTCTTTGCCCTTTTTGGGGGGAAAACAGGAAAGGATTGTTTTTGCAGTTTGGGAGCTAAGCGGGGCAGGATGCAATTACCTTGCAGAAACTCTGTGAATACCTCATCCAACACTGCAATATACTGTGCTTCTAAAGAGGGGCATGTTTTAGAGGCAGGAGGTCAGCGTAAAGAGGAAGCAATATAATAGAAGTAATTTTTCAACCATGCAGAATTGTTTAGGTAAAAAGCTGTTTCAAAAGTATACGTCTGGAAGCAACAGGATGATACAACCTGCAATAATTTAAAGGGACTAGATGTGTGCAGAGTCAAAGGACATATCTACACAAAATTATCAAAGGCAGGCTCAGTCACCCTTTGACCGTGGCCCAAGAATTCTTCATGTCAATTGCTGAAACCTCAAAACTATAGACATCTGTAACTTTGCAGCGAAGAAACTAATACACCCTGCTGACATCACAGTGTTGTTCTCACACAGCAATATTGTTACCAGGTAAGAGCTGTCTGACTTCTAGAAAGCTTAGACCACAGATGGCATATCATGGATCTTTCTGCACCAGTCAGACCATCAACTGAACGTATATCATTCTGTCTTTGGAGAATGTAAAATATTCAAACATTCAGAACACATCAAGGTTTGGAAATTAGCAATTAAAATTTACAAAGAAAAGGAATAGAATAATAAAAAAAAGAAATTAACTAATTCTGAAATCATACAAAAGGACAATCAATATCCTTTAATATCATACCTTTATTGCCAAAAAAAAAGAGATTGAAAACAAAAAGTATGACATCAAAGTCACTCTGGTTACCAATTTTCCTTTGGTTTTAGGTATATTATATTATCAAGATGAAACATGCACAGCAATTTGGATTAATTACTATATATAGTATTACCTTCTTAATTTTCATCTGTAGTGAATCATCTGAGGAACTCTGGAGCACCTCTGAGTCCATCATCATTGTCATTTAGAGATGACAATTTTGAATTTCTAAGTTTCAGAAATATCATAGCTGTGAGTGAAAGGACTATCCCTCCTCCTGCCATATCCATCTCACAAAATTTTCATTTAGTAACTTTTAATTTATCATTTTTTCCTATAACTCATCTGAAATAACCTAACTCATTTTAGACCCAAAATAGTAATAATTTGTTTTGTTTAGCTCTGCACAGAAACTGGTGTTATTCTCACATTACAGGATCTATCTATTCTTTTCTGATTGTTTGAAGACACTTTTCTGTTACTGATCTCCCCTTCTGATCCTATTGCATACTACACATATCGCTCCCTGGCATGCCTGCTAACACTTCCTAGTCCCAGGGTGAATGTGGTTTTACAATTTTTCTCCAGTTGATGCAACATATGTTGCCCTCTCAAAGGTACTTTCAAGAGTTAAACAATATGGAGCTGCAAATAGAAGGTGCTTCTCTACTCTGCACTTCAATCAATAGATCCTCCTTGTTTAAGCATTATTTTGTTCTATTTTTGACTGCATTTGTCTGTGAGATGACAATTTTTTGAGACACAGAGCTGGGCATATTACAGAGCCTTGCCTTTTACTGTTCCAGCACTTTATTATGTGACATTTCAATTGTATTTCACTGGGTTTAACTCCTTTTAATGACAATATCTGATATTTGTTACACTTTGATGAACTGGTTTAATATTTTCAACCTCAGGTTGTCTCGTTTTTCGTATCACATTCTGCCTTGGCTGAAACTGTTATGATGTATCATCAACTGCTACATGGACACTCACAGTATCGAAAATCATCCTTCACATGAAACATTTCACTTGGTGTTCACTGGGAAGTGTAGTGAGTGAAAAGCTTAGCAATTCCAAATGTAATCCAATTTGCCAACTTTGCCTTTCCTAAAGGGAACAGTAAACTCTTACCTGAAAATGAGGTAGAGAATCCACTGTATATAGTATATATACAGTATATATATGTATGTATATAGTATATATACAGTAGATATATTGTATGTACACAATATATAGAATATGGTACTTCTGTACCAGAACATCCTTGTGACAGTGTGTGGGATTCAGACAAAAAACTCTGCCATATCTCATTGTGGTTATTTCCAAGCTGTTGACTCCAGGAATAAGCATTGTTCCTTCAGATCTGTTCTTGCTATACATCTCCAAGTCCAGCAAATAATATGCAATGGCTTGATAGTACCATACCTAGGATTTCCCTTCAAATTCTGTTTGCCCTTGATGACATCTAAGCAATGCTCGGCTTTCTACCATACAGCGCTAGGTGCAGAGGTATATGCTATGAATAGAATGCCATAAATCTTAGACAAGTAAACAAGTATAAAGTAGTTGTGAACTACTATGTCATGAATGGAAATTTTTAGACAGAAGATGCAAAAAGAAAGTGAAAACATAGAACCTGTGCATAATCTAAGTTTGAAGAATTGATCTTGCCATAAACAAGTTGGAAAGGGATAGAAGACAGAGTCAAGAAAAATTGGAATTTAGACTCCATTTTTGATGAGTTTGAGTACTATTAAATGAAGTATGCATTTGAACTTTCTGAGGGTAAGATATAAGTAATATATAATTAGCAGACATATTTCTAGAGAAAATATTAAGGGCCTTGCTGTTCTGGACAGATAGATGTTATACTAAAAAAGAAATTATATAAAGAGGGAATAGAATGGGATACTGAGTAAACTCTTTAGCTGAAATGATTCCTAACAGAAAATGCATATACTGTGATGAGATGATTAAGAATCAAATAAAGAATTAGAGTGTAAAAGCACTGTTGTGATTGGTAAAAAGTTTCAAGGCAGTACAACAGCACAGGTCATCTCAGAAACTAAGCATAGTGTGTTACTGTATTTATGTTGGCTACATAGACACATATATGCACACGTACATTCAAATGAACAATAATAATATGCTGGGTACAAATGACACTACAATAAAGTTGATTCATCACTATGACAAATTAGAAGGAAGTTGTGAATTCTCTCCTTTGACAAGTACAATATACAATACACAATACCCAAAAGGCAAACTACATCTCTCAGAAGAGTAATCAAAAACTGGTGATCTTTTAATCTGTCAATTAACCAAATTAAAGGAGATAAAGTATAATTGTATGTGATTTGACTTGAGTTCCTATCAGAAACTAAAGATTTCCTCTCTCCTACATCCTCCCCCTCCTCTTTAAGAACATAGATTTGAGACTATCCAAAGTTTGTAATTCAAGCCAGTGCAAAATACTTTACTTATTGTAAACCCTTTATCTATTGATTTCTGTTCTTACCTTAATTAAGGACTTTTCAATTTTGAAATTAAAATATTTTCTTTTTGAAATATTTTGCAGGAACATTTTATCTTTGTAAAAAATGATAATTGAAAAAAATATGTCTGCAGCTATTTCCTAGTTTTGAAAATGTATTTGGTCTACTTGAATTTTATTTTTTATTAAAATTACTGTTTTTGAATAGGATGTCAGTGAATATAATTTAGCAGTCCCTCTGGCCTCATAAATGCTCTGATTCTAAGCCCCAAAGTTGAGAATCGGGTAGGAAACGTATTCATAAACACAGAGACCAAAGTGTTTTACTGACTATCAAGTTTGACCCTCAATAGTTGATGAAAGGAACTATATTAACAATATCACATTTATTTTGATGAGCACTTGTGCCACTTTGATAAAAGCATGACAGTTCCTGATGAAAATCAGAAATTAGAGAAGGAATATCTCAACTGAGACAGATGATCTAAGTGGTCTTAACCACTTCTGGTAAGTACCACAAGTTGTGCTGCTGCACTGATGATATACTCTTTTAGAATACAGAGATGACAAAGGAAAACTATTATAAGTGATTGAAGCAATGGACAAAAAGGAGAAGAGATCAATAAATAACATATTTGGTGTCTTTCACTCAGAAATTACTTCCTGAATTTTGTCATAGTACTTGAATCTGATAAAAAGAAGAAGTAAAGGTTAAAGAAACACTGTCTGGAGCTAGTTAGAAATGGAAAAATGTAAGAGGAGAGAAAGATTGAAAATCTTACAGCAAGAAAATCATAAGTAGATAGTAAACTCAGTTTTTGTGCTTTAAAATCTATCACTGAATATGGCTGTTAGAGACAAACGTCTTGCCATTAAATGTCTATACTTTAAGCTTGTTTTATTCTTAGCATTCAATGATAAGTGATATCATAAAACTAGGCAGTATTTTTATATCTAAAAAACTGGTCAAAATTCTACAATGTATTATGACTGCAACCACTGTAGGGTAAGTAGCACCCATTCATGGGCTGGAGTGGATGTAACTAACTTTCAATTATCATCAAGTGGTAGCCCTTCTCAAGTTTATTAATGTATCATGAAAACATTATGTACTGAATTGTAAGACTCTTTGCTGTAAATTAGAGAAGGGTCTGGGGCTAGGAGGGTCATGAAGGATCATGATCTCACCCTTTTCTTCACTATCTCAAAGTTCTGGATGTTTCAAATAGCTTATTTTAATATATACCTACATTGCTGTAAAACACCACTGTGATGGGAGTGCTCCTGAATAAGATGAATGTCCTTATCCGTTCCATAAAGTACAAAACTTTGCCTTAATAAGTCTTCTATAGTATTTAGACAAATGTAGCCAAAGATTATGAATCTTACATCCTGCCTCGAGAAAGATAGGGTGGTTATGTTCTGAAGAAAATTATTTTCCTACCTGAAAGACTGGTTTGCGTTCCTACCTCTGCCCTCTTTTTTGTGTCAAGAATCAAAGTTAGTTTATGAAGTCATACTTTTTGTATTTTTGATATCCCACCTATGAAAGAGAAGTATAATTTTCTTTTTCGTGTTTATTATATTAAAGCTCTGAGGAGCACTCCCCACACCACTCTTTGTTTACTTGTGAGTTATAACCATCACTGTAGACAGACAAGTTTATAATCAGTAACTACTTTTTAGTCCTGCTGATTGGGGTATAAAATATGACACTCATTAAAAGAAAAGAGCAAAACAGAAGATGTTATGTGTTTAGAAGCATGCAACAGCACACCTACTACGTCACGTATATCTAAATATTATTTGTCTCTGTTCTGTCATGACCATCCATATCAGACACAGAAAGGGTCATAAAACCCAGCATATTTCATCATGACTGATATATTTACAACTTACATACATTTTGATTTTCTGAAGGTCATACTTGAAATCATTTTTTGCTAGCTACAATGGCTGCTGAACGTCCACATGCCTTCAATGTCCAGCAAAACAGCACTGCTATAGCAGACAAAACTGTCTGCTATATCGAGACAGACACTTCTTCACAGTGTTCTTACTTGTATTGAAAAGTCATTTCTGATCTGTTATACTAGGAATCAAGAGAGTGTAAAAGATTATCTTAAAAAGGATTAAAACACCCTATTGATTTCTTTTAAACTCTCGACTTTTTGCTACCTACCATTAATGAGAACTTACTCAGCTCATTTTTTATTATCTCCTTAGAAAAAGTTAACTAGAAAGGACATTTCTTTTTCCTATTATTTTACAAAATATCGTGGAACTTTTTTTTTTTTAAAATAAGTATGTTCATAAGACACTATTAGAGCTATTGCTGTTGATAACAGATTAGGTTTTACAGCAACTTTTTTAAAATTTTATTATTATTTTATTAAGCTCCATTTTCTTAATCTCAGCTACATTTGTGATTTAAAATAAGAAAGTAAGCTTGGGACATTACTGATAGGAAATAAACCTAGAACAGAAATACAAATAAAATTTCTTGAGCAAATTAATCAAAATACAGGCAGTGCAATCTTAGGACCTATACTAGAACAACCCTCCACACTGTGGCCATTTCATCTAGAGAGCATGAAAAGTGACTGTTGAATGCTAAAGGAAAGAATATTACAGCAGGATTTGAATAAGTTATTAATTAACAGTTGCTGTTTCATTCTTTTCTTCACTTTTATAATTCTTAGTACATCTCTACATTTTTACTTTTTTTGCCTATTACCTTTGACTTGTTAACTCCTTAGAACTTAAGAGTCAGAAGCATATACTGTAAGCTTTCCAGGGTTTGACTTTGTCCTATTGCATTACTAGAATGAATGTATTATTATTCATCCCCTCGAGACTGCATTTTCTCCTGCTTCTGTGTATTAGAAATGAGGCATTTGGGCTTATGATCACTGAAATGTCCCAAGTTGACAGCACAAAGCCACGTGACATAAAATGAGTGGCTCTCTAACTCTGCTAACAATGTCAGGTTTTGATTATGATTGTGATTCCAGAGATACCCACCACAGACAAATCTTTGGCACTTAGGGGATAAACATTCATGCCATTTAATTCTACTCTAATTATTTGGGATGCAATATTAAATATGAAAATGTTTGGATTTGTCAGATCTAACAGGTTTTCTTTTTTTTTGCTAGTTGCCTGTATGCTATGCATCTGTGTCCATATTTAATATTTTTGGTAGGCGTAAAAATAGATACTTGAGTTGGGCTAGTTAAACAGTTTAAAGAGGACAGATTGCAGCTGTCATGTAAAGAATAAGAGGAACCAAAGAATAGACACCAGGGAGCAGTTGGCACAAAGATATAAGACTTTCATTGATAGTCACTTTCATTTCCTCTAAACAAGTAGGAGGAAAAAATATGTGGAGCAAATGGAAGAAAAAAAGGGCACAACAAATTTTAAAAATAAGGAATGCAGTGTGCAGCTTCTGTTTGGTTTCTCTTTGTGGTTTGCAAGACTCTCAATCACAAATCACAACTGGCTTTTGTGTCTCATTTATGCTACTGTTGTTCAGGTGTTTGAAAATGAAAGTTTTGAGGAATTTAGCCCACCTATTCCCCACTTAGAATCCTGCAAGTGCTACATCCTTTAAGGTAGATGGACTTTATTTAACGTCTCATACCCTTTTGAAGAATTTACACATCTTTATACCATATTCCACTTAAATTCCTCAGCTGCTTACTATCTGTTAAGTGTGACTTCCTTTCTCCTTTTCCACCCCAGAAAGCCACATACTTGTCTTTATGTGTGTTTTCTTAATGGGGAATGTTAGGGTTGATGAGAAAGCAAAGCTGACTTCACATTCAAATCGAGTTAGAGCCTGATAATTCAGTCCCTACATCACTTAAGAAAGAGGACTGATTCTACAGGTTTGTTCTAACATGAAACTGTTATCTACCTCATGCACAAATCCAGACCCTGTGACATGCCTGTTGACAGCTTACTCTAAAACAAATTGAAAAATTACAATCAACAAGAGGCAGCCTCTTAATTGCCATTAAAATGAGTGGAGCATCCTCCTCCTGAATGACTTAGAAAGGAATATTCAATGGCAATAAATTTAAAATAATGCACACTGTTATATTGAATCATATAATGTAAACAATTGTATGCACTGTTGGAGAGTATCAAGGGCAGGATGTTACCTAATGGACCTGAGCTTGGACCCGAGGGCAAGCATCATGCAAAGGCAAAATAACAAGCCAAATCCAAAGTCAATCCAGGAAAAACAGAAATTTCAAGAACAGGGCAAGGGGCAAACCTGTCTACAGTGTAGCCAGGGCAGGAGTATGAGCATAAAGTAAGTAATTCTTTCTCAGAGATGACCACTGAAATTACCTGGAAGCATATTAACACAAAGTGTTTTCTTATGCAGTGTGTAATACAACTACAGAAAATATTGTTACCTGATTAAATGAAGGCCAAAGGAATATGTATGTTCAGAGTAGAATTAGGAGAACTCATAGATTTTAAGCCCATCAGTATCCATTGCAATTGTGACAGTTGGATCACCTAGTCCTTAATTCCCAAATTGTTGATTGCTGAATTGCAATACTGGAGAAAAGATCACTCTACCTATTCTTTCTGAAAACATTTGCTAGTCATCATTAGAGGCATGATGCCTTGAAGTGATCTTCATTTTCTTACAACAGCCTTTGTACTCTTTCAACAGAAAGGATTTATGTCATAACCATAATGTCAGGGATATGAAAGACCTCATTACAAAATGCAGACTTAGAGAAGGAATATGTATAGATATTTAAGTCAAGAAAGCAGGCGATGTTGCCCAAAAAAATTGATTTTAAATCTATACACTAAATCCTCAAAAACTTTTTAAGCAGCCTACACAACTAATCTTTGTGTGAGAGGATTAAGCAGGACTCATGATAAAAATTGATGAGTTTAGACTAAAAAGATGGTAAGAGCATTTTCAAGAGAGTCTGAATAGAAAAAAAATCTAGAGATAAACCTAAGTACTCATAGAAAATCCTGAAACTTTTCTAATTAGTTGTGACCTGCCACTAAAAAGGAAACAATTGAAGCCAGTGAAGAAATATGCAGGAACCTGTATGGCCAAGGCGAAATAACAGGCAGAATCTGACTGCAGAATCTGAAAGAAATGACCAAGAATCTGCAATAATGCATTGAATACAAAAACATATCAACCTTAATTGTCACAGTGCCACAGAAGGAAGATAAGCTGAAATATATTAAGCAGTTCAGCAGAAAATTCCTGTCACTTCCAGGAAATCTTCACAGCAGATTGATGTTACAGTAAAGGAAATTTAGGAGAAAAAAAGAAGGTAAGAAATGAATCTACAATTGTCAGAGGAAGGACATTATATACTGAATAAATACAGTGTTTTGAAAAGTGCTAGGAAGATACACTGAAATGCAAAATGCTAATCACTATTAACCTGCGTCATTCTGAACAATCTTGTTATTCTTGCAGAAAATGTGCAGAGGATAATGGCTGGCTGTGGAAGACAAGTTAGTGAGTGTGGTGCGTTAACCTTGGCTAACAGTTTAATGTCCATCCAGCCACTCGCTTTCTTCCTCAGTGGGATGTGGGGAGAAAATAGGAAGACCGACAATGCCTGTGGGCAGAGATAAAGACAGGGAGACCACTTACCAGTCACCATTGCAGACCAAGCAGACTTGACTTGTGGAAAGTTAATTTAATTTATTGCTAGTTAAAATAAATATTTCATTACTGATTACCAACACTTTGCCATCTACACCCAATATAACAGGAAAGAAAATCTGTTAAAAGAACATGCTTTGTCCCCTCTCAAGCCAAAACCAGTATATTATTTACTGACAAGAATAAAAAGTAAACCATACTATTGTTCTTATTTGTTGACTACATTGTGAGAACAAGACTTGAAGGAAGAAATAAGGAATGCTTTGGACAGTGAGTCAGAAATGCGAAGACCTAGATATTGAAGGCAAAGATTGAATAAATTTTCTCTATAGTGCATGAAGGGTAGCTCTAAGAAGACAGAACTTAAGATTTGAACATTACAACCATTCCTTTTGTGATCAGTGTTTTTAAGAGGAAACTGAAAATTCCCATTAAGTAAACACTAGGAATTTTATTATCAACAGAACTAGGTAACGATGGACTCAAAAGCACAAAGAGTAAGAACAGGTTAAGTATTTCTAATGAACCAGTTACATAAGATCTAGACTACAGAAACCTACCCAATAGTAACAATTCTTGAGACAAACCTGCATGCTTTTTACTAAATATCTGTGAAGATCAAAAAATGTTAAATGGATAGAGCAGGTTATAAAACTGGACAAATATAAAAGATTCAGGAACATATCAATTGCTAAATTTCTATTATGGAAAAGACGGATAAAATGGTTTGGAAATGTCTGAAGAATAGAAGCACATGTAGTCCTTACTGCTCCAAATACAGTAACAGTGAAGCACTAGTAGAATCACAAAATGGTTGAGGTTGGAAGGGAGCTCTGGAGATAACCTGATACAACAATTTGCTCAAGCACAGTCATTCAGAGCCAACATCCTAAACCTCATACAGGTGGCTTTTGAGTGTCTCCGAGGATGGAGAATCTACAACCTCTCTGGGCAACCTGAAAGATAGAAGGATAGAAAGATAGTGAGTCAGGGATCAAATAAAACATTTGAAGGATTAATTAATTTTTTTAAAGGCTATATTTGCCTTTTGTTTCACAGAATTCAAGAAGAAATTAAAAAATATAGACTTACAGTTATGTTTTTTAATTAAGTAGTTAAAAATTACTCTATTGGGTTTGTATGGCAAGGTTGTGGTAGTGGGGTGGCTACAGGTGTGGCTTCTGTGAGAATTGGCTAGAAGTTTCCTCTATGTCCAATAGAGACAGTTCCAGCTGGCTCCAAGACAGACCCACGACTGGCCAAGGCCAGGCCCTTCAGTAACCATAGTAGCACATATATCACTTAAATATGTGATAACGTATTTAAGAAGGGAAAAATAAAAACTGTGCAGGGGAGCAATAGAGTGGCTTTGGTGGGCACCAGGCATCCAGCCAGGGTCAATTCACTACAGTGGCCATGCCATGTTATCAAAATGTTTGCAAGTCTAGCTATATGCAGAGAATACATAACCTTGAATTTAGCTATTACCTATCAAACTACAATTACGAAGCATGATAGAATTTCACTGATTGTAAGACACTTTTACATGTTAAAAAATCATTCTATTAAAATTAGAAATGATTTACGGAGATCTGATTATTTTTAGATCAAACAGAAGAGGAGACAAAATTAACAGACTTCAAAGGTAGTCTTTTCAATCCTTTATTTTAAAGCATTGTCACTGAATTGAAAGAAGATTATAATTAGAAGGTAGGTTTATAATTAAAGGGGAAAATGCTGAATGTATCTGTTGATATAGAAGTGAGCAAGATGACAATAGCAAAATATAAAATGTGTTTACTGAAAACTATTGAGCTTCTTCAGTTTCTTTTTGTCTCCTGGAGACACACATTTTGGTAAACCTAAAGTGAAATTTAATATTTCTCTAGGTTTATGACATACCTGTGGTACTATGAAAGGCAAATGCAGGTTCTCAGGGAAAGTTATGGGTGCTTTAGACCCTCCACTAATAACACCAAGCACACCACTGTATGTGTTCTCTATTACATGATACCGTTCACGGAGCTCTGAACTCTTGCACAGATGTAGAGATTATTCACTCCACGCAAAGCTTTCTATTTATATTAGAAATTCCTATCTGCTTAGGATATTTTGGGAATTTATAGCCCTTACATACCTCAGAAAAGAATAAACACAGTGATACCTTGTGAAATAACACTTAAATTACAGACACATGCATTTAGATTTTTTTTCCGGTCTTACAGTAAGTGAACACTAATTTTGCTTAACCAAATAACCAACTCCTTAAATGATGATATAATCAGCTCCTTCACACTTCATTAACTTTATTTTTGAGTCCTTTTTGCTAAGTCATAGCTTGCCAGTAAAGGTTATTGCTTTTTTAGTCGGAAGGTATCAAAGTTTTCTCAATTTATTAAAAATACTTTAGATTCTCAAAGGATTAAACCATTTCCCTGCATAAAGTATGCACGTAAAAGGCAGCAATTCTTTCCATTAGCACCAAATCAGCACTTCAGGTTTGTATTCCCAAAAGAGGATGAGAAACTTGACAAGACTGCAGAAATGTGAAAAAACTTAATCCCCTAAGGAGTTAAAAATTTAGTTGAATGACAGTAAATTGATTCCTGCCCATGCAAAAAAGTACATTAAATGTTGTTGGCATATAAGATTTGTGAAATCCTATCTTTTAGATGTACCCGCATACATCACCTGGTGCAGGACCATGAGTGATAAAATAACCTCTTGATGTCGGGACCAGCCCAGAAAACTCATCCTTCCCAAAATGTAGCACAAACGCATAAGTTTTCCAGAGATAAGAAATGGAAAAACTGACAGATAGGAAAGCTGATATTATATCTAACCTGCATATTGTCAAGACCATCTTTATTTCTGTATAAGAAGCAGTAAACAGTGTATTTGAAATTGTAAATTCCTTGAAGAAAACTTTTTTTGTGTGTGCGTGCAATTCACTTTCACAGGCTGCCCTCTATCCAGGAGCTGAGCCTTGTGGGATCAGAAATAATATAAAGTAAGAGAATCTCCTCCAGTGTCCCATCAACTTGCAATCACAAATTGACATGCACCTCTCGGTTGTTATATTGGTGTTACTGCTTGCAAACTGGGATCATAAATGCCATGAGTTTGCGTGGAGAGATTCACCATGGCAGACCTTATCACATATTTGGAGCCCTCTGCTTGTCTTCTCACCCAGCGTTCCAATTTCTGTTGCAAGGAAACAAAGGCAACTGCACTGAAATATGTGGGAGTTATTCCGTCTCTCACAGATTCATAGAATTTTAGGGGTTGGAAGTGACCATCAGAGATCATCTAGTCCAACCCTAGAGCAGGTTGGACAGGAATACATTCAAGCAGGTTTTGAAGATCTCCAGAGAAGGAGACTACACAACTTCTGTGCAGCCTGGTCCAGTGCCCTGTCACCATCAAAATAAAGAAGTTTTTCCTTATGTTCAGATGGAATTTCCTGTGTTCTAGCTTCTGCCCGTTGCCCCTTGTCCTGTCGCTGGGCACAACTGAGAAGTGTCCTTCCTCTTGACACCTGTCCTTTAGATATTTATAAGTATTGATGAGATCCCCTCTCAGTCTTCTCCAGGCTAAAAAGACACAGGTCTCAGCCTTTCCTCATAAGAGAGGTGCTCCATTCCCTTGATCATCTTTGTAGCCCTCCACTGAACTCTCTCCAGCAGTTCTCTGTCCTTCTTGAACTGGAGGTCCCAGAACTGGACACAATAATCCAGATGTGGCTTCACCAGGGCAGAGTAGAGGGGGAGGATGACCTCCCTCGACCTGCTGGCCACACTCTTTTTAATGCACCCCAGGAGACCATTTGCCTTCTTGGCAACAAGGGCACATTGTTGCCTCACAGTCAACTTGTTGTCCAGCAGGTGTCTCAGGTCCCTCTCTGCAGAGGGGCTTTCCAGCAGGTCAGCCCCTAATCCGTACCAGTGCATGGGATTATTCCCCTCTATGTGCAGGACCCTACACTTGCCCTTGTTGAATTTTATTAGGTTCCTCCCCACCCAACTGTCTATCCTGTCCAGGTCTCACTGCACTCACGGCAGCACAGTCTTCCGGTGTGTCAGCCACTCTTCTTAGTTTTGTATCATCAACAAACTTGCTGAGGGTACACTCTGTCCCCTTATCGAGGTCGTTGATGAATACATTGAACTGACCCCTGCAGAACACCGCTAGTTACAGGCCTAATGAGCTTATGTTGCGGAGGGCAGAGCTCCGACAGAACAACTACAAACCTGGAATGAAGAAGGTAGCTGACTGTTCTAGGCAGGAAAGATGAGTGTGAGGACTAAGTACAACAGGTGAGCATGAGGTGGCCTACAGAGAGAGCTCAGGATATGAACAGGAAAGTAGAGGTACAAATCTGGGTTTGACTAGGTTGTTGGAGAAAGACACACAGAGAAAATGAGAAGTTGCCTTAACAACAAATTTAGGGTCTTGCATCTGAATCTTGCCTGGTACTGTGTGTTATATAAGTCTGGTTCTGATCATAGAATCATAGAATGGTTCAGGCTGGAAGGGACCTTAAAGATCATCTGATTCCAACCCCTAACACAGGCAGCCACACCTTCCACTAGACCAGATTACTCAAAGCCCCATCTACATCCAACCTGGCCAGGGAGAGAGAATCCACAACTTCTCTGGGAAACCTGTTCCAGTGCCTCACCACCCTCAGAAGAAATAGAGTCATTAAAGTTGAAAAGGACCTCTAGAGTCATCTGGTCCAAACAAAGCAGGACCAGCTTGGAGTACGGGTGACTTGATGATCAACAAACAAAAGAGATATCAAATATATTGCCACAGAGCAACAACACACACCTCTTCCTTGTTATTTCGTATATAACATTGTTCTCATTTCTTACTGTAAGAATATTTATCTTTTACCACTTTTTGTAAGGCTAAAGGGATGTGGTAAGAATATTTAAATAAAGACAAATATCCGGAAAATATTACAATAGTCCATTACATACTTATTGCGATAGAGAGCTTATCAAACAGTGGACATTTATCTATATTATACACACTGAGAATAAAGTAGAGATGACTCTTTACTCTTGGAGAAGTTTAAAGAACAAAAGAAAAAAAAAAAACCACCAAAAAACCAACCAAACAAACAAACAAAAAAAAAAAGGAAAAAAAACATACCGAGAAATAGTGGTGAAGAAAACCAGCAAAGTCACCACTTAAAATAAATGAATACTCTAGACTACGCAATTTTCTGAGATAAAAATTTCAATAAATTTCTTAATTAAATGTATGTATACTCAGTTGACATATTTAAAATATCATGGTTCCCTCAAAATTTTTGTTTGTTCTTCATAGATCTCTGCTCATTGATATCCATCAAATGCACTAAAAATGAGGAGGTTGATTTTAAACATGGGCCACAGAAATGTTCTCCAACTGACAGAGCTTATATAACCCAAATTCAATACTCAAGTGAGCTGAAGCAACTAGAAGTTAATGGCAGTGGAAATAGTCATGACAACATGCTTGTAAAGGAAGAAGAGTTGATTGAAATTCAGGCTGTTGAAAATCTAAGCAAACCATAAGGGAGGAAGACTGCATTTTTAAAAAGTTTTCCTGAGGTTTTTTTTTAAATATAATAAAAACAAATATGTATACTTACTGGAATAGATATAATTATAATACTCCTTGGTTTTTCCTGATCTTGACAGTTACTTCCTACAACAGCATAAACTTGGAAAATATGAAAAGTCCTCCAGGAGCTATCAAGGGTCTGAAATGGTAAGAATTGCATATTGTGCAATACTAGTAGGGTAGTACACAACTGAGTGTTTTGTAACTATAGCTATCACCCAAAAAGTCTAACTTCAGCCTCACTTTCATTCTAGAGAAAGTCTGCTTTTTTCACCGAAACAACTGCCTTTGCCCAGGAAGAACAGATCTATCTTGTATATGACTTATGAAGAGATTTTTTTTTTCAATATTTTTTTATATTCGCATACTACATTAAATCCCTTTCAGAAGTTAGAATGGCTTCAAGTCCTTCCATCAAATAATCACAGTTTAAGACACATACTTCTGTCTTAAATTTCTAAACAGGAGTAAGAACTACAAAGTGCTAAAAGCCCTGGGTAGTTAAGAATAACCACAGTTAGAGATAAATCTCAAAAAAAAAAAAAATGTCGTCTACTTTTCCTGCAATAGCACAGGGATGGGTAACAGATAAGGTCTGACTTCATTATTCTTACTAGGTATTTAAACTTGTATTTCGGACTATTAAAAGTTATGTTCTCAGTAGAGGGCAAACAGGACACATCTGGACTTCACAGTCAATGATTTGGACATTGTCTATTAACAAGCTGCCCCACAGACAACGAAGACACCTTATTTTATGTATTTTGTTAGACATGATCTCAAATGAAATCAAGAATAACAGTCATGCACCTGTGATAAGATGCATTTCTATTAGAAGATTGGGATAATGAGTTCTCATCATCTATGAAAAGCCCCATTATCTGGTGGCTAAACAGCACATTACCAGTGAAATAAAAAATTATCAAAATGAACTCATCTTAATTTAGCCTGAAAAGGTTATCGTCAAGTGTATTTCCAGATGGGAAGACCTTTTAAAAAGTTTATAAAAGAAAACAAATTCATTTGTGAACATTATAGGGATCTGGCGTAATAAAGTCTAAAAGCTCTGAAAAAGGTGTCAGAAACATTTCACACTACTGAAGATCACTGTATACAAACTGGACATCAGAAGGATTATTGAAAGTGGTTATGTTTCCTAAGCAACATGTTAAACCCCATTATGCAATGTAGAATAGGATTTGTTCAATTTCACTGCTCTTTTACATCACTGTCCCCAGAATATCACTCCTTACAATGGGGTTGCCATTGCAAGGAGACAAAGACTAAAAAGCAAGGCATTGCCTTCATATATACTCCATTATCTCTGTCCATTCTACAACCTTACTATCAGGTTTTATGTAGCAAAATATTCCTTTACAGTCTGATAAATTTGACTTTCTATTTTATGAAATGTTACAATTAAAACCAGAAAGCTATAATGTAAGTGGAATTGAAATGGGTAAAACTCTTTCTGTCTTTATATAACTGAAAATATTATTGTATCAATAATCTGGGAAGGTTAATACTCATTCCTCAAATCTACTTATCTCACAAGTTTTCTGAGGTATTTATCTAAAAAACATTTTCCCTAAACTTATTTTTGCAACTACTCTATCCATGATTGTCTTCTACACAAATTATGCCAGTAATGAATGAAATTAAGTCCTTGTTTACTACCTCGCATGCTATTATTCCAAATATATTTTATTGATCAATGCTGTTCGTCTTGGGATGAGGACGTGCACTACAAAGAATACAGAGTCATAGAATGGCTGAGGCAGGAAGGCACCTCTGGAGATCATCTAGTCCAATCCCCATAGTATGGTCAGCCAGAGCACATTGCTCAGGAGTGTATCTGGTTGGGTTTTGGACATCTCCAAGAATGGAGACTCCACGATTTCACCCAACACCCCTTAACACTGTGTTCATTATCATGTAAAAAAAAAATAAATAATCCTGTGTTTAAATGGAATTTCCTGTGTTTCAGTGTGTGCCTGTTGCCCTTGTCTTGTCATTAGATACCACTGAGAAGAGTCTAGTACTTTGTCCCTTTTTAGTCCCCCCATGAGATATTTATAAACATTGACAAGATCCCCTTTAGCCTTCTCTGCTCTAAAATGAACAGTGATCTCAGCTTCTTCTCCTAGGACAGATGACCAAAGCCCTTAATCATCTTTATGGCATTTCACTACATACGCTCCAGTATATTCCTGTCTCTTTTGTGCTGGGGAGCCCAGCACTAGACATGTGTCTCATCAAGGTTAAGCAGAGGGGAAGGATTACATCCTATGACTTGTTGGCAATATTCTTCCTAATGCGGTCCAGGACACTGTTTTCACTTCTAGCACTGCTGACTCATGGTCAAGTATAGGTCTACCAGGATTCCCAGGTCTTCCACTGCAAACTTGCCTTCCAGCCACTCAGTCTGCAGCCTGTACTGCTGCATGGGGCTATTCCTTCCCAGGTAGAATACTTAGCATTTGCCTTTTTGGATCTTCATGAAATTCCTGTCCGGCATTTCACCAGCCTGTCAACGTTCTTATGAAGAACAGCACAACCATCTGTCGTGCCACCTGGTGTGTCCACCAGTTTGCCATTTTTCCCAGTGTTTATCACCTGTGAACTTGCTGAGGGTACACTCTTTCCCATCATCCAGGTAATTAATGAAGATGATAAAAAATATTACCTGGTATCAATCACTGAGGTATACCACTAAGTACTGACCTCCAGATGGAATTTATACCACTGATAACAACTCTTCGAGCCCAGAATTTCAGCCAGCTTTCAGTCCACCTCACTGTCCGCTTCCCTAGTTGTTACTTCACCAGGTATTTATGAGGATTTTATAAGAGACAGCGTCAAAAGCCTTGCTAAAGTCATAATAAACAACACACGTTGTTCTCTGCTTATCAACCTATCTAGTAATTTCTTGATAGAAGGCCATTAGGTTGGTCTGACATGATTTCTCCTTCATAAATACATGCTGATTACTCCCTATTACTGTCTTGTCCTTCATATGATACTTGATACATTTCGAAATAGTCATGACGATAATTTGCTCCATCAGTTTCCCAGGGGCTGAGGTGGGGCTGACCAGCCTATAGTTCCCTGGATCCTGCTTCTAGTCTTTCTTGAAGATACGGGTGACGTGTATGTCTAGTTTGTTTAAATGTGCCATCACCTTATCCTCCACAGCAAGAGTAAGTCTTCCTTAATCCCTGCTTTCCCTCAGGTCTCAGGGGCCTGGGATTCCTGAGGTAAAATCTTGCAAGTAAAGACTGAAGTGAAGAAGGCATTGAGGAGCTCATATTTTTTCAATGTTCTTTGTCACCTTTCTCACCCTTTTTTTGATATCTCTTGTAGCTGATAGTGTGATCTGAAACTGTTCAGTTTCTGTAGGTCTATTAATGACATTCCAATTGGCAAAATAGCTGAAAATTCAAACGTATTGCTTTGTTCTTGAGATTTAAAAAGCCTAAAATTAAGGATATAGTGTAAAGTTCCCCTGGAAATTCATACCTTCCACAAAGGAAATACACTAGTTATCAACTAAAGAGCAGTAACTTGACATTTCACCCATGTGAATCTTACTCCTTTCCTGAAAAGACATAAGACACCCTCTCTTTTCGTTGATAGGAAATTCTTGTGCAATTTTTTCAGGTGAGTTTTCTTGCTGGTTAGACTATGAGGTGAGATTTTTATTATAAAATTAAGGGAAAAGATAAGTTGTTTTAGAGCAAGATATAATTATAAAATTCAGCCTCTCCAAATTACAGAAAAATGTTTGATTAAATACTCACTTTTTTCATAACATTTTTATTAACATTTCATCTTAGTCTCTTTTTAAAACCTATATATAAACTAGTGTATCCAGGGAGACTAAATTAAATTCAAAGTTTGTCATGCTTTTTTAAACAATATAAAAAGCCCTGTCTTAAAAGATGTGACACATAACAAATTACTTTTAAAAATACTAGTATCATTAATCCTTTCCAAACTAAATTTAGGCTTCCTTTATTTTTTTTTTTAATGTTATGACAGAACCTTAAATACACCACATACCGGTTTTCACTATGTTTTCTGGCATTAAGGAAAAAAAAATTAAAATTGCAAATAATCAATCAAACCCAGACAACCTTCCACACAAACTCCAGCATCTCCTGGCAGATCATGAGTGAAGTCCTAGGCAAACATCACCTCGAGCTACCCCAGCCCAACCTACAGGAGCAATAGATTGGCATCTTCTAGATGTACCATAATCAGGAGGGAATGAAGTATGCATTTAGCCATTAGGTATCACTGATATTTAATAACAAGAGAAAGCAATCTGTTCAGACTTTTGTCATTCTAAATCCTAGTCCCTTGTTCTAGGTCCAATTCAAGACCGGAGTCCTGAGAAGCATTTTCTCCCTTCTTGCATTGCACCACTATTTATCATTTCTCCATCCCCAGCCCTACAGATGAAAATACTAAAACACTATACCAAAATATTTATTGAGAGCAAGAACACATATGAAAGCCAACTCTAAATTAAACTACAAAACAGACCAAAGTTAAACCAACACAAATTCTTACTACTAATTGTGCCTCATAAATAACATCATAGTACTTTTGCCTTGCTTAATCTTCCTAGATGAAATACACATACATACATTAATATTTCAGTATTTTATATGTATATATACACAAAAACACAGAGGACCCTGCCTCTTTCACAGACTTGGAGTAAATATGTGTCATTTCGTGTGCTCTGAGGGCAAACAGATTGAACGTGAAAACATACAAAACCAGGTCTAAAGAAGATATTACACACTCTTAGCTTACTCTAGATCCACAGCTAGAATAACTTTTTTAGTCAGCTATATTTCATGTTACACACAGAATTATGAACTAATTATATTTATTTACTTTTTTGTTGTAAGAAATAGCAATCTCCTCTTAAATAATCTATTTTATAAAGCCAAACTCTGACATAAAACAATGTCAAATAATAGCCAAGAGAATTATTCATTAAGTCTGTTTTCACAGCTAATAAAATAGAACAATCATAATACCATGTTTCCAAACACCTCCTTCTCTGACAACATTCTGAGTTTTAGGGTTTAAACATTTTGTGAACATCAATACCAAATAATCTTTTAACCATTCATGCACATTGTTAGTTTTAAAGGTTATATGAAGTATCCTAGACTTACCCAACAGTTGTTAAAAGGAGAGAAAACTCAAATACTTTTGAATTATCGTTAATTTCATATATTTCAATGAACTCAAATGATTAAAATTTTTTTTAGGGGATTTTGCTTCCAATTTTTTAGAACTTCAACCATCATAGTTATTAGAATAAAATAAAATAAAATAAAATAAAATAAAATAAAATAAAATAAAACTCTGTGAAAACACTACCATAGCAATCATCAATTGTCAAAATGTTACTGTTTGATCAGTTGATCAATAGCATGAGTGATTTTAAAAAGTAATTCAGATTTTGCTAAACTCTGACATAAGGTCTTTATAAAAGTCTACCATCACCTTTTCCTTTCCTTATGAATGGGAGAAGTTTAATCTTAAATAGCTGGAAATTACTGTAAAACTTTGTAGGTTTTGTACTACTTTTCAATGAAAATGTATCAAGAATTTCTCTCAAAATCACATTAGTTTTACATGAGCATGTTAAGTTAAATCAAGGTTAAGCTCCACCATTTTTTTAAATGATACTGCTATATTTCATTTTCTGATTTACAGTATTGAGAAAAAGGGAACAAGAAAGGTAAGTTTTTTTAAAAGTAGTTTGCATTAAATGGAACAAAATGCTGACTGCTTTTCTTGAGGAGGGGGTGGGAGGGATTTGAGTGTTCAATACTGTTTTATGAGGGGGGGGGTTTAAGCTCAGGAGAAGCTTCTTTTGTACAAAGTTATCCTCTTACCTGATTGCACTATTCTTGTATGCTACCAAGTCTGAATCGTGCTTTTTAGAAGACCATACCTTAATAATTAAATAAAGCACACCCAATGTCATAGGCTGCAATTATGCTCTGAAATAATAATACCAACTCCTGATATCCTTCTTTCTCTGTATAACAAAATAATTCATGGTAGTACACGTGGAAACTTGACATCTTGTTACATCACAGGAAAATAGTCCGCCCTAACTAGTGTGTGCAGATTGGAAAACTTGTCACAACATTTATTAGGTTACTTGCAACCAGTTTCAAGTTACATTGATCATCTAGTTTCTACTGTCATGAATCATGGGTTTTGTTCACTTCAGGGGTGACCCCCAGCTATGATGAACGTAAAGGCCAGAAAAGCATGTCTTTTACTTATATGAGATTGATTTTGGCAGACTAGTTCAAACGCTGAAATTACCTTGTCAATGTCAGGAAGATACACCATGCTGGATTTCAAACTCTTCATTAACTAACATAAAATAGTTGTATGAGCTTAAACAGGTCTATCTACCTAACCGGAAGTGACTAGTAAGGGAGAAAACTACCTTGTTGTTTTTTTGAGAAAAGCTGACTGAGTGCTTTGTGAGATTACTTCCTGCTGCCCAGAAAAGACTACTCATTCTCGCTCCTGAAAAAAGCTTGCTTCTGCTATCAATACCACATGAACCGCTGAGTCTTGAACTGCTTGTGTGAACATTGCTATCATCAAATACACAAAAGAAGGAGAAGGAGTAATGGGAGGAAGAGAAAGAATCAACATTTTTACTACTCTAACATCCTTATTCTATCTCACTATTCTGCATCCTCACAGCTCTTCAGTTTACACAGTTGCCTCAGCACTCTTTCCTCTCCAGCTATTCAACGGATAGATATTTTAACACTGTGTCTAACTGCTTTCCCCTTTTTACCTTCTTACTTATTTACCCTCTCTCTGCTGATTTTTGCCTCACTATTGTAATACCATATTGTTGCTTCTTTTGTGCAAGTAAAAATATTTATTGGACAACTAAATGAGGATAAACTAGATCAGGAAATCAGTTTAAGTTGAATTTAAAGATCTGGTTATTTTTAAAAGACAAGGTTCAACTACAATCAATGTTGCAAGGTAATTCTCTTAGCTGAGCCACAAGCAAATAAAGTAGCACAAAAGAGAAAAGTGTAAATCTCTGCTGATGGTATTGATACATGAAAAAGACCACTGAACTACAGCATAAATAATCCTAGTGAAATCACAAAATTTGAATCCTGTTTTGCTTAAGCAAAGTTGAAAAACTCTAGAGTGTCTTCCCAAGAAACATGGAATGACATTGTAGACGCACCAACAAATGCTTTAAGGTGTAATAGTTCTACACTCTAAGGTCACTCAGATAAAATCTGCTCCAAGTGGAAGTAATGCTTACATAGATTTAGATTTTGTTGTTTTCAGTATTCAAGTAAAAGAAGCATTTGCCCTTTCCCTATCAGGTATGCAATGGTCGCTTTTAACTGGCAGCATAAGGATAGATCCTAAACAAAGGGGAAAAAATTCTAATTTAGAAAATAAAAAAATAAGTCAATAAATAACTCGGTAACTATAACTGCAACGTGATCAGAGGGAAAGACATGAAAGAAACAACATGAAAATAATCATGGAGAGTAAGGATTTGAAATGAATTTAGGATTAAGAAAAAACAATATGCAAATCTAAATAACCCAAGCAAACAGAAAGTCAGATATTCCGCTACAGATATCACTGCACAAGGCATTTCACAACAAACATCAATGCAATTTATGACAAAAAAGTGGGGAAGGAGGTATATGTATATAGAGAGAGACAGAGAGATTAAAAGGAATCTATCACAACGCAAGCAAACAAACTTACATCAAAGAGCAGTGTAAAATCATTTACCAAGATTAGTCCAATTTAAAACTCTGAAAAAAAAAACCCCTGAAGTGCAGCGAGGGAAAATAAATAAAATAAAACCATTTTTCTATCACAAAACTGAATTGTAACTAGTTTTGTTTCATTTATGAGTACGAAGTGGCTTCTTTCTTTTAGGTGTTTACAAATTCACTATAGGGATTAAAAGTTGAACATTGAAATACCACAATAAAATTAGCCATCTTTATTTTACAATTTTTGAAGAATGTAAAAAAATACAGAAACGTAGATTGTTTCTACACGTGCCAGTATAGTTGCTGAGTATGTCTCTATTTTCTTTATCACAGAACCTTAGAATCATGGAATGGGTAAGGTTGGGAGGGACCTTAACCCAAGCCTTGTTCCAATATAGGTATTCCATGGGCAAGGACACCTTCCATTAGACCAGATTTCCCAAAGCACCATCCAGCCTGGCCTTGAACACTTCCAGGGACAGGTAATACACAATTTCTCTGGGCAACCTGTTTCAGTGTCTCACCACCCTCATAGTGAAACATTTCTTCCTAATATCTAATCTAAATCTCCACTCTTTCAGTTTAAAACCATTACCTCTTGTCCTATCACTACACACCCTGATAAAGAGTCCCTCCCTGTCTTTCCTGTAGGTCCCCTTTTAGTACTGTAATGCTACTAAAAGGTGTCCCCAGAGTCCTCTTTTCTTCATGTTGGGCAACTTAGACTGTCAGCCTGTCTTCACAGGTGCTCCAGCCCTCTGACCATCTTCATTGCCCTCCTCTGGACCTGTTCCAACAGGTCCATGTCCCTATGTTGGGGGCCTCAGGCCTAGATGCAGTACTCCAGGTGAGGTCTCAGCAGAGTGGAGTTGAGGGGCAGAATCACCTTCCTTGGCCTGCTGGCCATGCTTCTTTTGATGCAACCCAGGTTATGGCTGGCTTTCTGGGCTGCGAGTGCACGTTGCCAGCTCATGTTGAGCTTCTCGTCCACCAACAGCCCCAAGTCCTTCTCCTCAGGGCTGTTCTCAATCCATTCGCTGCCCAGCCTGTATTTCTGCCTGGGATTGCTGCAACCCATGTACAGGACCTTGCACTCGGCCTTGTTAAACTACATGGTGTTTGCATAGACCCAAGGATCTCAGCTTGCCCAGGTCCCTCTGGATGATATCCTCTCCAGTGTGTTGATCACATCACACAATGTAGACCCATTCAAGTTAATGAAAGGATAAAAGGAGATAAGTAACTGTTTTACACTGGCTTCTCATGCAGGCATTCCCAGGGTTTGTACGGGTAAAATCTGTAACCACACATAAAAAAATAAAAAGGACGGAGGGAAAAATGTGTTTAACTACTAGGAACATGGTCGTCGTTGTAATGAAAAAAGCTGTTTCTATTCAGTCTCAGGACCTGATTGTTATAGTGAAAGATGAGTTGCAAGGAGCAGAGAATAATATGATTTTCTCTAAAAAGTATACTTCAATGTCATAATAGCTAAGGAGCAGCTTAAACTTTACAACATTTTTTTGTATACTCTTTACATGAATTTTGCTAGACTTTGCTGTTGTAGGTAGAGATTGTCATTTTGATTGTTTCACTGTCTCCAGAAAACCTACAATAACTTACTTCCTTGGGTCATTTTAGACTACGTCCTCACACTGGACTAATTGCAACATCACTAAGATGTCAGTGATTTGAATGGGAGAATGAGTGAGGATGAAAATCTTAAACTCCCATTTTCTCTCCAGCTACAGGGGAACACAGATACACAATCAAAGCTAATATACTAAAAGATTGCACAATGCAGTGCCCTATCCTAAACCCTTAATCACTCCATTAGTCCCATTATTGAGCAATTACATAGGCATTGACAGGCATTTCTCTCATCTGGATATCAAAATATCTTTCTCTTGGCACTAGCTGATACAATGCTTATGCTGTATGCCTGGCTATTTGAAAATAAATTTTCATCTGTGTAGCTGATTTTGACAGTCCAGATGTGCACAATCAAGTGATTTGTGAATGTATGGATATGATATAGTTGATCTAGGCAAAAATAGGGTGAGTTATACACTGCAAAGGCCGTACTACTCAACTTACTGGATATTGCTCAAGTATGAACAACTCAGAACAAAAAATAGTCACCAAGAGCAAACCTACATGGAAAGGCACTCCTTAACTTTTCAGCAGGATTTGGAGCAAACAGAATCCCTGAAAAGAGAGAAAAAGGAAGGGGGGGAAAAAAGCCCAAACCAAAAAGCTAGATAACTACTGGTGGGTCTAAGTCTGAAAAAAACTTGGATGATTGTTCACAAGGACACAGAAAGGGAAAACAGGTATGTTTTCAAAGGAGACCAATCAAGAAACAAATAAACAGCAAATGACATACATGCTGAAGAAAAACTAAGAAAAGCTATGTCCCCAAATCAGCAAGACTAAAAGACATCAGGGGTAAAATGTATGCAAAGTGAGACCTTGTCTTTTTAGGGTATTTCTTTAGCCAGCTTAAGTACAGTGCTACTGGGTCTTGGAAAGTAATAAAACTCCTATGTTTCTAACTTCAAATACTGTGTGTCATTAAAGAGACAACAAGACAAGGTGGCAGAAAACCTCACAGAAAGCACATGAGGAGAAAATGCAGGACTGCATGTCACCCAGAGGTCCAATCAAGGCAGACTGTCTATGGACCAGCAAACATGCACCATTCTGGGTTTGGTGTGCATGAGCTGGAAATGAGAAGAGCACTGCAACAAATTTGCTCTGAAAAAATGAAAACAGTTTGAAAGAGAAGGAATAGCAATGCATTAAAATAGCAACTGATGTGTTGCAGGATGAAAAAGAAGATGGAACAGTTTGGATAATGTACTGCAAAACGGAATGTTAGTCTGATGGAAAGGATTAGTATTCAGCGAACAGATGTATTCTTATCTCAAGGCCAGACATGTTATTTCACATCCACAGTGTAAGGCAATTGCACCATTTATACTAGAACTGTTGCCCTCGTCCTTGCAAGAAAAAAAAATTAGTGCTGGGCGCCAATGAGTGTTTCTTTCTTCTAATAAGATTACAAATGACAAAAAACTATTTGCTGTCTGTGAGACTGTCAACACACAAATGGCTGTCTAATTTTATTTTCTGCAACACCAATAGTCACTCTTCATCAAAAAATAAAAATGTCCCCATCTTAAAAATAATACAATAAAGTGTTCTTGTTTTAGTGTTAATGAGCAAAATAAAAAAGTTGTAAGTATGAAATGGTGATTCAGAGCAAAATCATGCCTTTGGATGGGAGGTTAGCTAGTTACCAGTTCTTACTTCCAATAACCATTTTACAAACCCTCATTTGTACCTTTACCAGTAAAGCTGCAACAGCATCCTTTTCCTCATGCTGCTATACACAACAGTCCAGCTTCAAGTAGTACTTTGTAACACTACAATTGTGACACTACAGTTTAAATAAAAGGTCACATGCAATGCACCTGACCTTTCATGCCTTTGCTTTAAGTCCATATGCTTTAAAAGATTTTCAGTATCATTGCATTGGTGAGTTGTATATATATTTGTTAACAAATACAGAATACAATAGAAACGTATAAAATATTAACTCCCAGAATGAAAGCTTGAAGGTTTAGGGTTCTGAGGACTAATAAATACTTTTAGTTTGAAACACTGTCAAACTGTTAGCAGCATTTAAAGAAAAAAATGCCTTTTGAAGTGATGAGACATGTTTCTATGCATTCCCCTCTGTGGTTTGTGCTGCATATCTGCACCCTAGTGGCTAGGCTTTGACAGACAAAGAAATAACTTAGGAACTCTAAAAGCCAAATGAAACATGCACAGATCACTGTGCATAGATTCCAGCCTGCTGCCCTTCTTTCTCTTTAGAAATATTCTGAAATTTATCTTAACAAATATCCACTCCAAGTTCTGCACAATAGGCTGTACAATATTTATTTGATTGTTCACATTTATACTTTCTTATAACCTGCAGTGTGAAATTTATACCTTTCTGATCATGTCTCACGTATGAATATAATATTTTAGGTTTACTCTAAGTGTTAGCTTAGTTCAACCTGTGGAGACTCATTTCTCTATTCCTAATGTCACGTTAGTCATCATAGATATCCCAAAATACATATTTCTGTAACTGATACTCAACTCAGCAGTTAGAATAAGGTCAAGCAGGAATATGGAATAAGGTGATAACCTGCATTATTTAAATACTACTTTCTTACCAGGCAAGAAGAAAACTACATTTCTAACTTGGCTCTTTAAGGTCTCATCATTAGCAGTCTGGAGCAAATCCTTATCCCTTGCAATTTATTTATTTATTGTTTAATACTTTGATGTTCAAATTTGTTTCAGTGCTCTCTGAAACAACTCTATTGGTTTGAGAGAACACTGAAACAACTTTCAGAACAATAATCATTTTAAATATCCACTTTATACCCTAAATATACAAAATATTTGTCAAAAGAATAGTTTCACTTAATTTTAAATGTTATGGCAAGTTGCCATTCAAAGTAAGAGACTGGTGTAAGAGAGAAAAACAAACAAACAAACAAACAAAAAAAAAAACCAAAAAAACAAACCCAGGAACTTTCTAAATATTATACAACGTGTATGTGTATGTGTACTCATTCAACTACAAACCCAATTAGCCAGTTTATCCTGAAAAGGAGACTCATATATGACATCCCAATTAGATGGCTGAATGCAGGGAAATACCTGCTTTCAGAGCAATCAGCAAAATAACTGTTAGAATTAACTAAGCCTCTGAAAAAAGATGTTTTAATCAATATCAGTAAAGGTAACTAAAAGCAAAATACTTCATCTTTATTGTTTTATTTTGCAATCACAGCAATACTAACAACTAAGTTATCTCAGGCTGTTTGTGAGATGGTAGTGTCTAAAGATATCTTCCAGGAATCAAGCAGATAGACACAAGTTCAAGATGTTGAACACTAACAGTTCCTGATTGAATTTAGTGAGAGACATATGCACTCTACAGGCCTGTAAATAGGTCACCTTTTCAGTACTTAGGCAAGAATTACATTCCTAACTTTAACTATTTAACTTAACATCAAGAGTAGACTACCAAATAGAGCATAAATCCCTTTAACTGTGAGATCTTGTTTCTGAGACATGAGAAATAATTCAAATATTAAACACAGTATTTCAGGGTTAATACCTATATTTCATCAGAAAAAAAATCATGGTTTTATGTACTACAGAAGGTCACAGTTCTTGGCTGCAATCCAGCTAATCTACTTATCCCAAAAAGCAAACTCTTAGCTATGATGTTTCAACTCAGTTGAATGCAGAAGAAACCTGTGTGAATGAGCGTATCCACCTCGATCATTTCTCTGTCTGATTCATAAGGCTGCAAGAGTTCAGATTCCTCAAAACATAACGTCTTGAATGATGGCTTAATTCAGATAATGAGTCAGCATTGCTGTGCAGCCACCCAGTGTGTGGGTGGTTTCCCCCGGTGCCTTTGGAGTATGACTGGTTTTTAAAGAGGTTTGAGGCAGACCTTAGAGGTCATAATTATATAAGCAATGTAGTGATTCTGTTGGCTGAGAGAGGAAGCTAAATAAAAGCTAATTTATTTATACAATATGGAAAAGCTTCAAGACTAGCTAAGCAAAAAATAATTTCAGAGTATAATGTCAACTTAATTATAAGAGTATGCAGTGAAACTGAGATTGCAAGTTGGGTGTTGAAATACCCTTAGCAAGAAGTAAGATGTAGAGTTCTCACACTCTTGCTGGTTGCTCTTACACCAAACTTAAGAAAGTACAGATGAAGTGTTTTTTTCCAAAGGCAGACTATTTATTCTTTTTCTTTTGTTGTAAAGAAGGCATTTTAGTGTTGGTTAGTGGTTTTTTTCGCCCAAATGAACACATTTTTATCACAAGTTGGAAAATATCACAGTATTCTTTTCTAATTAATTTTGTTCCCCACGTCTATGTTCATTCTGTAAGTAATTAAACTGAATGTAAAATGTTATTTAAACACAATGCTTATTCAGCAAGAATTTCATTAATGTTCTGAGTATTTTCTTCCTATTAGAAAACTCCTTGCTACATCCACAGTTGCAATCAGAATAAGGGATAATTTTAATTTCTGTGGGTAAATATTCTTGACTATATTTGTATTGTAATTCTTCTGATTTATTCTTTTTTTTTTTTACATTAAATTCTTGAGGAACGGTGAAGAGTACTAAAGGAGAAGAAAGACAGTTATGTTACTTTTAATTTTGACTTCTACTATTACTAAACAGCTTAAGTGAAGAGATCGGCATCATAAAATAAAGCTCTTGGTTACCTTGAGTCTCATATGTACACATAAACATATATAAGTTTAAAGTGGTTTTTTTTTCAAACATTCCATTATGTAATCCCCTATAAAACAGTTAGCCAACCGGGGAAAGGAAACTCTATTTTCACATCCATTTCAATTTTTTCTTCTATTAATTCCTTTGAAGGTCCATTCTGAATTTTTTTAACTGTTCAATATTGGTTGCCATGTCTGTCAATCATCAGTTCAGTTTATTTCTTTTTATAAGTAAACGGAAGTCTTTTTTTCTCACTTGTTCATTGTACAGATATTCATAAGAAATAATACAAACCATTTTCCACTTGATCATAAGCCTTCAGAGAGGAGAAAATAGCTTAATAGTAAAAGATATACGCAACTGAAATGAGTGAAGGTGAATTAAATAAGCAACTAAGCATTTACTCCTTATCCAGTAAATTTTACCTCACGTCAACTCACTCTTAGAGAACAACATGGAGCTGTTCTAGGAACACAAGATCTGCAGTCTCCACATTTCATTTCAGGTTCATCAGCCTTTCAAGAGCGGTGGATTGACCTTTCTTTATTTTTGTCTAGACAAGAAGCTATCTGTGTTGAGAAAAAAATACATGAGCTGAGAGATGTTGTCACTCAACAAAAGGCAAGATGGCGTGCATGAAGCAATAATGTGTATCTTGTTTCAATGCAAGTTGGTTCCCAGTTCCTGACGCCCTCACAAGGTACAAGGAAGCAGAAAACTCTGCTTCTCTTAGCTTTAATAACTCATCCTAGCTCTTAGACTTCAACCCTACACTATATCTACCAACGGCTGGTCAAAGTTTGCTGACAGAATGTATTCAAGACTTTCAGCATAAGCTGATGGCTTTAGTATCGTGACACCACTAGCTTTTTTCATACCAGTTAGGAACAATATCTAATATATATGTCATCAGGAAGAGTGCAAGCTACTCAATTATACTACCTCTTTCTGCAGCATGATTCATTCAAATTTAATCATTGTGGTTTCCTTAATGTCACTGATGATATTTGCCCTATTGAAAATGTCCATGACAGAGAGACATTAATAGTCACATCTAAAGCAGATGATCAAATGAAAAGCCCAGCTGAATGAACTATAAAGATTTCTTGCTGAGAAATATGGCCCGATATTTATTTGGTGCAAAGATATTCAAAACAAGGGTCAAGGAGGCAACCTTAAAACATTCAAGAAATGTTTGAATTCTGTGTAGCAGAATAAAACTGCAGGAAGTCTGAAAGATTTTCTCTACATGTCCCAGCCTTCCAAATTGTGTGGAGGGAACTCTCGAGGGTTTCATCTATTTTATTTTGTTGTCAGACTCTTCAATAGCCTTTGCTTGGGCTGTTTTGCTCTTTTATGTAATTTCCTTCCTTATCCTTCTCTTTCTACACCTTCCCTTAATTTTTTTCTTATAGAGTACACAAACAGCATTTCTTATGACCTAAGGTGCTCCACAAACTCTTGGGCCATTTTCAGCCACCTCAGACAACAACTTCACAACTTCCGATTATATACCCGTATGTGGTGAGCACGCAGATCAAAGTTAAAACTCAAAAACAACAGGAAACGTATTCAGAGTGAATGTGACAGAACATTCCACTGCTATAAATTAAATATATTAATGGTTCTTTAAAAATTAATAACACCATGAATAAAGCAAAAGACTAATGTACAAGTGCCATCAATGTTTTGTGGGTATTAGCAAAGCTACCCAACCTGCTGTCAATCCCTCCAAATTCTAACTTTCATCACCTCTTTGTTCTTTTATTTCCACTCCTGAGCCAGTGATGATTATATGAATTGAATTATTTTCCCCATGGAGCACTTGTTTGTGAGCAGCTGGCCTGTTCAGGAAGCATAGTGCTTTCCGTTACCTTGCCTACCAGAAGCCTTTCCATTTATCAATAGCCATAGCTTAGATCAACCACAGTTGCAAACAGCTCAGAATTCATTGTCTGCAGTATGTGAGAAGCGTGACATCCATATCTTCATCTTGCTATATATCCAGCAGTGAGTAACTTACCCTTGGTGCCTTCAATAGCTAACCGAGTAACTTTTTTTTTTTTTTTAAAAAAAAGGCAGAAGCTAGCTGTAGTTGGACATGTGCAATTACGTTTATATTCAAAAGTTGCAGCAAAAATGTCTACATTTTGTCAGTTTATAACAGAAAGAATAAAGAGGATTTCTGCACATAACATGTGGAACCTCATGAGAGTTTAAGGTCCGGGTCCTGGCCTAGAAATTCAACTGCATGTGTGCAACACAGGTTATAGTTCTGACACATCCTTGTCATGATAAATAAATATAATTAAAATCAGCTAGCTGTTCTACAAAACTCAGTTTTGTTCTGCTATGGTAATCTACAACACAAAACTGGTTGCCTGCTATGGCCCCACTTTTGTCACACAACTGTTCCATAAAATGCATTGGATGGCTCAGGAGGTAGAGGGAATCAACTCCATCTTTATATGTTTTGCCCTAAAGATTTTATAAATAATACTCAGTTTCTCATTGAGAGCATATTGGGAATTGTCAGTTTGGGAGTGGATTAGTTTTCTTAAGCAGTTTTAGGCTATCCCAGTAAAATGATTTAACTACACTTACATTTGTTTCACACTACTAGGATGAAGCAAAAGGACAAACATGACCATACTTTTAAGATTTTAGAAGTTCTTGGCACCACATATCTTTTTTTTTTAAATATCGTCAGAATAAGTGCATTAGACTTTACTAGTTTATGGTCTATGACTTTCTATTAGAAATTGTAAGAAGCTGATGTTTATTCACATCACTTATACCAAGCAACAATAGACAGCCTGTAAAGTTTGTTTTCCTATTAAAAATGTAATGATGCCTTCAGTAGTAGTCTTTATCCCTATCAGAGAATATTGCTAAGTTCTATAATAGCTCCAAAATTAGAATAAGTTTCTGTATTAAATATGAAAACATTTCAAAAAGAAAGAATAAAAACTCAACAATTGTTTCAGTCAGTATTGTTAAATGTCGAAAGACTAGTGATCACATCTGTGAAAACTTAAAAATTCTCTAAATTACGACTTCTGACAGGACTGTAAGCTCATTCAGCTAATAAGCAAATAAGACAAAATACCTCCCCATATACTGTTGTTCATTCATTACAATACTGTTGTTAGGTAACAATTCTATATGTTAAAGAAATCTGTACTATGTACATAGTTCCAATGAATATAGCTACAAATAAAATATACTTCACCTTCTCATGCTCATCTAATGATATTTCTAAAATACTCAAGTAAATTTAGAATTAAAACAGTAGTTATGCTGATAGTAAGACTGGTTAAGACATAAAAGTTTTCAAAAGCAGTTAAACCACATGACTTCAGACACAATTTTCTCTTTCCATCATAAAGAAAACTACAGAAATTGCTTACCTCTTTGGCAGTTCAGTCAATCTGAGTTACCTTTGTTCAGATACCATGCTGAATATGTCTTCTGGAAAAAGATTGACATGTCTCAGATAAAACTGACTGCACAAGAGCCAAATTGGTGGTTATTGTAGAGATTGTTCAAGGAAGAAAAGCCAAATACATCTGTTCTTGTCACAGAAATTCCATTTGTTTAGGATTTAGAATTATTTGAAAAGCTTTTGAATGCTCAGATAATTCCAAGTGTCATTCCCCTGGTTTTGGGAGGATGAGGGCAAAAACCTAAAGAACAACAAGTCCAGTTGTGGGAGTTCCCTCAAGTGAAGTAGGATGACAAGATACCTTAAGGAAACACAAGGACATCCTCTCCCAGCAAATAAGTAGTCAGAGTTACTGGGAATTTTATATTGTATTGCCAAAAATTGAAGTTCATATAAATGAATTATAGTTTTAAAAAAATAAAAGCACTTCAAAAGATGAGATAGAAAAGAGTGTGGCCATAATGTTGTCTATTGATGGTTTTTACAAGTTTACAACACAAATCTTCATGTTCTGAAGTAGGAATCTTCCCTCCTTATTATCCTCACTCAAAAACACCCAACTATATTACCTCCCAAAATAAGAAGAGTTGCCTTGAATTTACAATATTGCATGCTGCAACACATGGAAATTTGAACACAGTAACGATTTGAGCCATACAGAAAAGAAAATGTAATTAAGATTTGGTTCAGAAGCAAGCTACCATCAGAAAAAAAAATACTGTGAGCCTTACTCATGGTATAACATATGTGAGCAAACTTTACTTCTTAAAACTCACATTTGGAACTAACCTAGGTTGATGTTAAAATCAGTAAATCTACTCAGTATTCTATACACATATCATAAAATATTGAAGAATGTGGGAAAGGATCTTATTTTTAGATGAAGATTTATACAGCAAAAGTATTTGTATTTGTTAAGTATACTCTTAAATACTAGGAAACATTGGAGCAAGCTGCTTCCAGTTGACTAAGGAAGCCTTTCCACTGATTGCCAGGGTTTCTGAACCACAGCAAGAATGAAGCAAAGGTTGCATTAAAAAAGCATGCAACTATGTAATTTAAGACTCCATTCTAATGCTTACATACAAAGAGACAAAATTAAGTTTGAAGGATATTAAGTACTTTCTAAACACTGAAGCATATGATAAATTAAAATGGACTTCCAAAACCAGAGGCACCCCCGCAGATTTTTGAAGATTTTCACTAACCTCCTTGGGTTATGTAGTTATGAATATGCCACTACAGTATAATGACTGTAATTAGAGCTAGTGAGAAACAGAATTATGATTAATAGCACACTGTAATTCTGTATATATTATATATTAGGTCTACTCCAACTCCCACCTTACTCGTGTAGGAGCCCAAACAAGGATCTGCGGAGTCAGATTAAAAGATAGCAAATTTTAATGTTCATGTCAATGGTGTGTCTTTTAAATCCGCACAGCCAGTGCTTCTATTTATACACTGTGTAGAATAACTATAGGCTTACAGCAACTATAGGCTTGCAGAAACAACTGAAATTTAATATCTAGAAGTTTAGCACCTAAAGCAAAGGGACAGAAGAATACTATTTGCTCCCAGAATAATTAAACTTTCAGATTAGAGTTTAAAGACGTATATAAATCATATAAAATATTTTTTCTAGAAGAAACTTGATTGTATGTTGAAACATAGAAAGAACATGTTAATTTCATAGTTGCACATTTTCCAGATCTAGAATACAGTGAAATATCCAGGTAGTATACTTGTGTCATATGAATTTTCAGAAGAAAGATTTTAATATAGCTCCAAGAACAGTAAAAAGAATTATAATATTTTATTTTTGCTTTTTTTTAGTCAGGACTCAGTACTGAAAAAGTTAAAAAGGGACACTATCCAGATAAATAAGATAAATATTCAGAACTGCAATTGCAGAGCAGTGGAAAGTGCTAAGTGAGATAAAAAAGTTGTTCTGTGTAGAAAAGTTCATGTCAGAACCACAGATAAGATTTTAATATGACACACACTGCCCCAAAAAAAGATAATTTCTACTGAAAACCAAAAAATATAACATATATATAAATTATATATAAAAATTTAGATTTGTATATATAATTGTATATTCTACTTTCTAATTGTATATTATTTTCATAAATATAAAATTTTTTATATAATAATTTCTTAAAAGAGTTAATGCCAGAAAGAATTTATGGGATTTTAGTTACACACTGTTAGTGTTTTTAGTAAAGTGCTGTAGTTTCTCTGCCAACATGCATTTTTGATAACTTTGACAAATTTATCATCATATATGCATACCAGCCCTACATTTTGATTTTATCTTATCAGAAGAGTTTGCATGCATGGTTTTCTCCTGTAGGGATTCATATCTTATAAGCAACTGGAGAAAACATGCTTGTTGTCACTCACGTTAAAGAAAAAATTTGTTTGGCACATTGTTGCAGAATGAGTTGAGATACCTGCAGTGTTTAAAAATAAAAGGAAAAAAATGGTGTTCTTGCTGAAGCTATCCTCTGTTGTATTTTAAAGAATGGAAGAACCAAAAAAACCCTTATTCTTAGGCTAAAGGCATTATCCCAGGATATATTTGAATTCTAGGTTACTGATCCCATGAAACTACTGACAGATATTGAGGTCGTAGCCCGCTTTTGAACCTTTCAGAATAGAGTAAAGCCCATCCCACAGCAATCCAATTCCATGTTAGGCCTATAAAGAGAACCCCACTGACTAGGTGACCTATATCCAAACAATGAATGAGCTGATTCACCTTATGGCAGACTAGCAAAATGTTCAAAAGCTTTAAATTCGACTGCAAAAATTTAGAAAGCACAAGCTTTTTTTATTTTCAAGGACAAACCTTCTGCTAACTGACTGTGTAATGAAGAAAAGTTCTTCGGTGAGAAGGTAATTCTAAACCTGTCCATCAGTCTGCCCTTTTAACATCCCTGTCTGGCAGACAACTAGTTCAGAACTGGTGCATGTCTGAGCATGTCTGATGATCACCATGTTCAGCGACTATGTAGAATTATACTATATTTTAGTCTGTATTTAATTTGTGGGGTTTTTTTCTATTTTATTTAATCTATATTAATCTACCTCTGTAATTTGTATCATAATCAGTATTACTTGCTTGTATTTTGGAATTACTGTTTGAGAAACTATAAGAAAAATGTAAAGGCTAAATTATGTACTTATGCAACATCTCAAAAGTGATGTCAGCTCAGTACATATAAATTACAACCACCCAGCACCACATGTCAATCACAGAGAACATTTGTTTGCTGTTGTTTTAATGAGGATAAACTAGGGACAAAATCTGGGGGTATGGGAGATTTATGTTGCACACTTTGGTTAATTCAGCCTGTTTGGGTTTGAATCTTCCCATTTATTGTACTTCCTCTGGAACAGCCAGTTCTGTAGACAAGTCTTCTAAGGAATGGCAATTGAAGCAAGTTAGATCACTCCTATTCTCAGCTCTTGTGTCCTTTGACAATAAAATATCAAGTCACCCTCACTGCTATTTAGTTCTTGCTAAGCACGCTCCCACAGTCCCAAGTCTTATTATGAAACCTGTTGAATTTTTGATGGATATCCAGGAGGAAAATGTAAACATGAACAGTTCAAAAAAAAAAAAAAAAAAGGAAGAAGAAGAAAAAAAAAAAAGGATGGCATTAGGAAAATGGCAATATTTCCTAGCAAAAACAGCATGGAAGACCAAAAACAGTAGCAACTAGCAGTTCTGCAGGCTTGCATATGGCAAAATACACACTTCTCCTGAAGTCCTAGAAAACTCCTTTGATCAAGTATTATAGAACTGCCACAGAGGACAGAAAGCACAGGGAAAATAAATATATTTTTGCATTAATATTGTAAGCTATTGACACAGAAGGGGTGGTTCAAAGGACTCCCTCGGTTCCTAAGCCTCCCCCAGACAATCAGATGTCTCCTTTCAGATGGGAGAAAGTTCCCACATGGGAGGAAAGTAGAAGATAATATTCCTACAGCAACAGTAGGGAAAAAAAATAAAGTTAGTGGTTAAAGGAGTAGAAAGAATTTTTGGACGCATCTAAGTTAAATTAAAATAGACAATCTTAACAATTGTATCTATTTGCAAAAATAATTAAACTCCCTCCTTTTCTACAGCTGTTCAGGGGTTATTTTCCTGGCCCAATATTCTGATTGTAGTAGACTTTACTTCTAGTTCTGCCTTTATTTTATTTAACAGAGATACTTATCTTTATTTCAAAGACATTTCTAGTTCACCAGTGAAGAAAAGCCAACAGGAGAAGTCTAGATAATTTGCTGCCAGAATGGAGATAGCACAAGGCCACTATCTACAGAATCAGTCACTACAGCTGCCTATCTCTCTAGCAGTTGCCAAGCAAAGAGGTGCTATATCAACTCCTACGCATCTTTAAGGAAATGTATACAGAAGGGGATAAAGTAGCATTGGTTAGAGACAGGTAAAACAGTGGTCCTGGAATCAGGTCTTAAAATGTATCTAAGCAAGCAGATAAGAAGGAAATTACGGGAACTGCTAACACAGAAGAGGAATTCAAAAGACTGGTGTTTGCCCTATGTACAGCGCAATAAATAATAAATCCTGATCCATATTTATGGCATGTATTTTAATCATACTTAAGAAGAACTGTTTTGAGTCAGAGATAAGCACACTGCTGCAATATCAAAGTTAGCTGAGTGACCTTAAACCCTGCTGTGTCTTGCAAATCTTCTGACTCCTGCAGATGCACATCCATCGTAAAGCCACTTACTCTGCCAATCATGATCGGATACTATTCTGTCTATAGCTACATACTGCTGAAACAAAAACTCTTAAATGAATTCACTTTTCTGATGAAGCATCATGGAGGGCACCTTGAACTTAATGGCAGTTTGGTTGTGCTTGCAAAGTGTGAAGAAAGTGCAAGTCTCTGAGCTAATATAGCTCAAAGATTAATTTCTAGCCTTAATGATTTTGTGAAACAGCCTTTTGAAATCATTACAATCATACCAATTAGCTTTAAGACCTTCTAGCAATGTGCCCCCCTTTTCACAAAACACTTCTCAAACTGCAATGAGGACCTATTTTTATTAATGTATATTCTGGTAAGTGAATCAATAAATTCCTTGTTAATAGTATATTTGTGTCAATTTTACCAGACGGCAGCATTTCCAAGAGACTAAATTTAACAGTAATACAGTGTCTAAGGATTTGAAACAACACTCAAAAAAAAAAAAAAAGTGTTGAACTATTAAAATGCACATACTTTCCACCTTTCTTTTCTAGTGTAAAGGGGTAAAAAATAGACTCGGTATATATTTAGCTTTAAGGAAATATACATGATATGCTGGAAATGTAGAAATAGAATATAAAAAAATAACCGAAAAATGAACAGATACATATGGCGATACTTGCAGTGACACTGAATGTAGAGAACTGCTGTATACATTGCCTAAAAGTAGGAATTTATTTTCATATTTTAGAAGATACATATGTAGTCTAGAATAATAACATATTTTATTACACTTTTGACTTTTAGAATCATACTAGGTCATTTTAGAGGGTTTTACCTTGGTTTTGCTACCTTAAATGTTTCTATTACTCCTACAATGCATAAAGGTTAGTAACATAAACACTTATTTGTTTGTGTACACATGCACCCACAATAAATGAAACACAGCATCTGGTCATATTTAATTCGGAAATCATTGAACCAAAGGAATTGCAAATCAAAGCCAAGAGAACAGGCAACAGTAACTGTCATGCTCTAACAGGGATAGTATCAACAACATACGCTGCGCTCCCCCTAAGGCACAGTTAGACAAGGACAAAATCTTAACAGCATTTGGTAGGGGAGTATGCTTTGGGAACAGAAGGATCCTTAGATCCAGTTTGGAAAATCTGGTAACTACCACGTAACTGACAATTTTCCCTATATGATGGTTCATATTGCAGAGGGCCATGCTTGGATAAGTCCTACAAAAACAGTAGGACTAGTCAATGTTCATAACAGAGGTATGGTACACAGTGCTTTCTACTGGCTCAGTAGTGCCTGGATCAATATGCTAATGGATAATCACAAGATTAGCACACGATACTCAGGAATTTTTGTTTATACCCATTCCACTGAGTTCAATAAAGTTATCCTTGGTTTCGTAGCAAAAAGTCTGTGATATCTCTCCCACCTCTCTACTAGTGACAGTTTTTGCTCGGTGCTTGCCTGATGGCTTTTGGCAAAAATGAGTTGAAATTACTGTTTCCATGTGAAAGAGGCCTACAGCCCACATTCACATTTGTGTTTTAGATGTATATTTTTCAGAAGTTCATGTTTTGACTATATGAGATTGCCTTCTCTCTTCCTTCCTTCCTTCAGGTACATACTCCTGGAAATACAAAGGTATGCCCATATAACAAAATTAAATGCTCTGGTAGACACTACTAACCACAGTAACTCCAGAATGCCAAGTAGCATAGCAACATTAGCACAGACCTTGAATTATGAGTTTATTTACAGTGTTATAAGGTTCTCTTAGGAAATGACCTCCTCACTGTGCTACATAGTGCTATGTATCACACACATTTGAAAAAACAGTTCATTTGGTGTTATATGCAAAACATATCTTGAGGAATAGGCATGGTAAGAAGAATCCGACATATCCCAGAAAATAAGCAGTTTGCTAAAGTTGTTATTATTGACAGTCCCTAGAGATAGGAATTAGTCCTTTTTAAAAAGGACTCTTTTTGTGTCTCTGGGACACAACCCAAAGAAAGAGGCACAGCATTTTATTTAAATGTTTTTGCTGGAAGACTGACAAACACTTTAAATTCTTTATGTACCTCATGCAATTTAAAATACATCTTCAACTGTGTAGAAAATTCAGAAGTTAATATAGATGAGAGGAAAGGATGTATCTGACTCTAGTCCAATTGTGTGACACTGACTTGGAAAAAGGAGGTTGAGGGTTTTCATCCCTCATCCAAGAACCATTTATGTATTTTCCCCAGTTACTAGTACTAGACAAAATACAAACAGAATCTGAGAATTTATAATTCATCTCGCCTTTCTAAATATGACTGTTCCTGTAGGTTCAAACAAGAACTATAAACTCACCCAAGGCACAACTAAAATGCTTGAGTTTTCAGGTCCCTTCTGTATGCTAATAGGTAAAGGTCCTGTTGAAAACAAATAAAGAAACAATAGGCATATATTTCAGTGATGTGGCCATATTGTACTTTCCACCTTTTCTAGACAGTTGTAGCTATTCTTATCTTACACAACCATATTCTATTCTTGCTCAGAAAGCCATTTTTGGCTAATGTTTGGAGATAGAATATAAGCTACAGAAATTAACATCTCCTCTGCATCTTTCCCTGGCCTAACACCAAGATCAGCTGTCAGGTTGCTCATGAGCACTCTCTAACCTGCTATTTTTTTCAATATATTTCAAGATAGCAGATTACTTAGACTTGGACTATTTCCCTATCTTTGCTAAAGAACTGCAGTGGTGTAACAATTTCGAATCAAATGGTGTCAATTGAACTCCATAAGAAGGAAGTAATTATCTTCTCCAATGTTGTATCTGTCTTTTCACCAGCTATCTTATAGCCATAAACAAAAGATTCTTTCAACACCTCTAGCACTTTTGCAAGTGAAATTACTTAAAACTCAGAGGTGATGGAGTTATTTCTTCAAACCCTATGCATATCTGTGTCTAGAAATTAATTCTGTGTAAAAGTCACCATACCCTTAGACAAGTCCCTTATGTCAGAAATATTAGATATAAAGCTCACCTATTGTGATAACAGATGAGAGAACTTAAAAATCAGTAGTGGTCAAAGGCAATTTAAAAAAAGAAATCAGAGAAGATTTAGACTTCTGGCTATATGTTGTCAGTGAAACTACTTGGGACTACTGGTTCCTTTAACTGAATCAGTGAAGGTAATACTCTGTCTCACTGGAACAAAGGTAAGCCTGTGAGCCCTCAGCTGTACTTTCAGTCAATGTAATTTCACTCGTATTGGTCAAGCTCTAACATTTAATGATTTTCTGACTAGACATGCTTGCTGACTCACTGCTTTGGATATACACTGAAGAAACATCCAGCAGAAACAGTATAATACTACTGAGATCATATTTGCCCTTTGGTTTCTTGTAATCCTTCTGCAACCTACTATTCTCTATAGTGTTTAGTGATATGTAGCCCAGTAATAGTCAAGTCTTCATTTACTTCATGCATATGTACTAAATTAAGCTATTTCCTTCCTACCCATATGGTGGGCTGATATGCACAGATGCTGTTACAGAGTTCTGTGCCACACAAAATCCCAGCTGTAAACTAAAAAAAAATAAAAATAAAAAGCTCTTTTACTCATCTTCCAAAAAAGCAAAACAATAGAAAATAAGTCCATAAGGAACTGGATAAACATAAACAGACCCATACAACATCTGACATAGACACAGTTCAGGGATTTAAGATGTGAGACAAAAGAAAAGAAGGATTAGTATTAAATTATTTCAGACTGTGATAGTAATTAATTAAAAAATGCTAATCTCTACAAAATAGCAGTCAACAAAATACTTTTGATGGTCCTTTGAAATACAAGCACCCTCTCAATTTCTAAGATTTCTCAAAATCCTGGGTTACAGCATTTTTTAAACTGGAGTAAAGGAGTGTAAATATCAGAAAATATGTATTCTATAGGGCAAAGTGACTAATTAGGAAAAATATCTCCAAACACTTTGGTAAATCTTTTCAGTGTTTTGCAACTAACAGGTGCTTTTCCCTTTTTGAGCAAACATCCATGCTTCTATAACATTCATAATAAGTCTAAAACCACTTTCTCAGTCATAAAGCTGAGTTCATCACAGGAACAGAGGATATTAGCTTACTCTTCAAAACTGTTTTTAATTTTGTTACCTTGATGTTTTCATGAAAGCTTGAATACCACTGCCTACAGTTTCTGGTAGTCATAAAGGATCACATAGCACCCATGCTAGATTCTCAAAATTTACGCTACTTATCACCAGAATTTGATGCCTAAGTGCCCATTGTGTCAGTAGCTCATGTGGGAGTTTTTTGTTTGTCTGTTTGGTTTTTTGTTTTTTTTTAAATTGGAGCCCTAAAATTCAAAGTGTCCATTGCTTTGTAATTGAAATTTTAATTATTGAATTATTACATCTACAACTGGCAAGTGGCTGCTGAAGTTCTAGTCCATAAAAGCAAAGATTATACAAGTGTTAAACAATATCTTAATCGACAAAATAGGATTTCTTGGAAAATTAACTTTTATTGGAGTACATAGAAAAATGGCTTGCAATAACATTTCATATTCCGAAAGCACAGGAGACATAAAGTTTTAAAAGCAAGGTAGCCTCTGATCACTTATGAATTTACTACTGAAAAGATTAATTTGAGACAAGCAGGCTGTACATGGGAGTTTTATTACAGCCCACCCTTGGCGAAATGGCCTGGATAAAAACCACTGCTAAGACAAGAGGAAGATGTGTGTCAACAATATGGGTGAATCAAATAACAAAAATTGTGTGGGAGAGTGTCTGCCCAAAGCTGATCATACTGAAAGAGAAGACCATCAGGCAGATTAAAGAGTAACCAAGGAACTACAATGAGACTCTTGCAACAGTGAAGGAGTTGGTCTAGAAAGACATCTAAAAGAAGCAGGAAAATTTAAATATGAGGGAAGAGACCTGGAAGTCAAGACCCAGTTTGATACTGCCAGTAGTCATACACACACAAACACACAGAGCGAAACCCTACTGACCCTGGGGACCCCTGCCTTGGCCAGACTTTGCAGTGTCACTGCTGGGCACTGAATGCAATGAGCACCTTCTGTTCTCCAGTGATGGGACCAACATCTGGGGTTACACAGGTATTACCTATACCTCAGGTATACATATGCAGACTCTTGGGATGCTTTTTCAGTGGCTCATGCATTCACAGGTTTTATAAACAGCACAAGTACACACAAATCTGGGTCAACCTCATATACTACAGTCCTGGAAAGAGGGTATGTGTTTCTCACCCACATCGCTCAGGGGGTGGGGATTCCCCTAATTGTGCATGTGCACATCCATCTATGTGTATATGTGTGTGTGTAGCTTTGTGTGAGAGAGAGTGAGCTCTTTGAGATTTGGGTGTTTATTAACATCTTGTAAGCAGTCAGGATTGTGGTTTATTCGTTCTGTTACTCATATTGATCCTGAAGGTATAGATCACTGTTTGCCAGCTAATTGCATGTCATTAGTAAATCGATAAAACCACTTCAATCCTGATTTGCTTTAATTACACAAACTGAGCTGCTTTTCCCTGTGATAGTTGGGCTAACCTTCACATGTAGGAAGATGAGATAGGAAGCACTAAAAAAAGATAAGGTGGGAATTGAAATTGAGGCAAAAAGTCTAGACTAAGAATTTTGGGCACCTTCATCATTGTTCTCTAAATAGATATTCTCCTTTTTACTAGAGACATTTCATTGCCTGCTACTGGAGCTTGATGTTCTGGTTGCAGAGTCAGAGAAGTCAGTGACCTAGACCAGAAGCTTACTGTACAGTTAAGGAAAAAAAATTGGTTTGATTTAATTAAGGGAGAAGTATGGGATCCTAATCTTGAAACTGCCATCCTTACTCCAAATTAGAAAATCATTTGACTCAAAAAAAAAGGCAAAAAAACTAAACCAAAACAAACAAACAAACAAACCCCAGAAGCAACAAACCTTAAAAACAATGGTTCCTAACATCACAATTTTTAAGCTTCATGGTACTGCAAGGAATTGGATTCCTGAACCAAAAGTTACATAGAACAAGTGGTGGCAAAGCAAAGGCAGGGGTTTGGACCTGCAGAAGGTCCAACCATGGTGCTACTCCATCTTCCTCAGGAGAAAGATGACTGTTTCAGCTGAACCCAATCTAAAGAAAATCAAAGGTGAAATGTAACATTACGCCATTTTCCCCTCAAATGGAATTTAAAAGAACTTTCCCTTGTGGTAAATTGCTAAAACCTATAGCATATATAGATACATTTTAATATAAATATGTATATATGTTAAATTATTCATCATTTGCTTTTTGGCCTCAAAAACATGTGGCTGCACTACCTTGGAAGTGAGTTCTACTCAACTGTAAGTATCTGAGCAATGCTCAGCTGACATTTAGATGTGCACAGCTTCTTTGTTACTGTGATATAGTGTTTACATAGAGAAAAAGCAATTCATACAGTGTGGTGCCAAAATGTGCATAGAAAAGAGAGCCTTTGCCCAAGAGATTCTATAGCACAAGGTATTTTAAAAAGAAAATTAAACCAATTTACAAGTCAGAGCTGATAAATACATCACGTTTCTTCAGATTACAACAGTCTTTAGTTTTTCACTATCAAAAGTAAAGAGCATAGGTTTAACACGTCCCACTGGCCTCCTTTAATTTTATAAACTGTGTGTTTGGGACTATAAAGATATACAGAGAATATGAATTCCAGAAGTAACATTTGTGTCTTTGGTAGGTATCCCTGCCCATAGCAGTGGGGCTGGAACTAGATGTTCTTTAAGATCCCCTACAATCCAGTCCATTCTATGATTCTGTGATTCTATGATTCTATGATTCTATGAATGAAATATTTCTTAGCAAAGGTGACAGACAAAATTATCTACAGGACAGTACACACACCCCTTCAGTCTTTCAACCTAACCATATGATTTCCTTGCTTGCTTGCTTTGGACACTGAGGTAAATGGAATACTTTGTGAACAATATTTTTTTACCTTAGCGTTGCACATTGACTAAGAATTAGCCCTATGCTCTTAAAAGCCATCCCTTCATCTTCCTTTTCTTGTGCATAGCAAAAAGTAATGAAAGCTGTTCTCTGTCATGACTACCATTCATCAGATAGCTTTTATACAATGCTTGTTGATATTGCTGGCTTTCTGAATAAATTTGACATTTTCTTTTTCAAAGGAGGCAATGGGAAAGCAAGGCTGTTAACAGTCCACCATGATTTCCCCCTGCTTTTCACCACATAGGCTAGCTGCCTGTTATTCCTCCAGAGGGTTTTCATTGCCCAGAAGCTGTAAAGAATGCATAACATGCAATTTGGTAGCACATGTGAGAAACCACCTAGGAAGATAAAGGGGAAAGCAGAGACCAGACGTTCTGCAGTTCCTTATGGAAATAACTCTGACCAAGACCAAAGTGTCCATTGTGTTCACACCAAGAGAACTGCCCAAGTGTATTAAACCCTAAATACTCTGTTCCAGGCATTGTTCCAGGCATTATCAGTAACAGGAAGTGTGGGAAGTTATTCTTGAAAACTTCAATAATAGAAAATTAAAAAAAAAAAAAAGCAAAAACAAAACAAAAAACAAACCAACAAAAAAAATCTTCACGGTATGTTGTATAGAAAAAAGAAGAACAAAACCAGAACACAAGAGTCTAAAAAGGCAAACAAACAAACCAAACCATGGTTTAATTCCATTCCTTCACATCATGTCTTTATATTGAATTAAAATAATTCCACCTTAAGCATACCTAATATGATAATTTCTCTATTGTACTCAAATATAAATGAGTAAACAAACTAGAATAGATCGAATGTTTTCATAAAACCAGTTTTAAACAGGCAAAAGAAAGAATAGGAGAAGAATGGCATCGCTAAATTGCTTCTCATAAGAATTTACCATAAAGATTTTTCTCTGAAATACAAAATGAAGTGATCACCAAGAGACAGAACTTCATAAAATATACATTCCACTCAGAAAAGAGAATTGATGTCTTCCTAAGGGGAACGAAACATGAAAAAACTAATATAAAATAGAAAACTATTTAGCTGAATCAGGTGCTTCTCATAATACCTTAAAAAAAATTCAGACAGCAAACATAGCTATATGGTTATCTATTTCTGATACTTTCTACCTCACTTCTGCTTAAATATAAAACACAAAATGTAAATTATAAGCCCAGCACTTCAACTATATTGTCAGAGCAGTGCAAGATATTTAAAATTTAAAGAGATATCTTCAATCTCTTCTACAAATAATACTTACAGTCTTTTGAAAGAAATGCTGAAACCCAGACAAAAGAAATTAAAAAGGAGTACGAGAAAGACAAGAAAATTAATCTGATGGGAACATGGAAGACAGCAATCACAACCAGGACCAGTCAAAGGGATCAGTGAGGTGAAAGACAATCTCATTATAAATCCCTAGTCCACTATAAGGATTTATGTCAGGTCGCTTAAATAAGTCATGCCTCAGTTCTCCATTCCTTAAATGAGAAAATAAATGCCTCCATTTCAGGGATTAAAAAAGTTAGGATAATATAATTAATACTGTGAAAGTACTTGGAAGCTAAAAAGTAACATAAAGTATTGCTGTCTTTAAACATGTTATAGCAAGCAGCCTATCAGAATGCAATACAAATCACTTAATGTGAGAATAAGTGAATGAGGAATAAAGGCAGCAAAAATGAGGAGAAAGAGCTGTGGGGAGAAGTACGTCCAAATCAGCTACATACAAAAAAAAAACAAAACAAAAAAAACCCCAAAAAACTAATATAAATCAGTAAGCAAAGTGAGCAGGAATCATTTAGAGAAATACTTTCAAAATGAGCACTACCCATGTCTTCCTCCTCCCTCCCTCCAAAACTGTCCTAAAGCTCAGACACAGTGACACTTCCAGTCATGAAGCAGTCTGCCTGTATCTCATGACAACAACCTAGTCATGCAAATAAAACCAAATAACTGTACTTCAGTTACTGGCACAGTAATTTAAGGCTAAAAGGCATTCAGATTTTTCAAAGAAAGAGTGCATCTTCCATAAATCACAGAAAGCAAAGGTAGAATCAAACTGTGTACCTGTGTACATATGTACCTTGGCTTCTTTGTGCCATCTGGTGGTTTAGACTAATAAACCCAGCTGCAAAACCAGCTGATGGCAAATTATAAACAATTTGGGGTCTATTTGACATAAATAAATAAATAAAAAACTTAGTAATAGTACCAGGTAGCCTCGAGACTGCAGGAGAGTTTAAGGAAGCTTTTATATATGCTTTATACTCTGTTATCTCAGAAGCAAAAGACAGGCCCACACATCAACTCCTATCTGATGTCTAAGACCCCGCTTCCATTTTTACACACTCCTGGGGAATTTAATATGTCAAGAAAGAAAAATGTATTACAGACGCCTTACATGCAGCACTCTCTATAGGCAGGTTGAGACTGCCTCTGAGAAGTACAGACATAGTGAGGATGATTAAAACTAACAGTTATGTTCCAAAAAAAATATTATAGTCCGTTAGCATACTTTATACTGCAAAGATTAATACAGCTATGGTTTAACAGTGAGTGTCAGATTTCCACATAATGCTTTGGCCTACTTTCTAAAGAACTTTATCTGGCCATAGACATGAGATTTAAGCTCTCTTGAAAATCTGAGTCAATACTGTTGCTTTTAGAAAGAAAAACATAAACAGAATTAGCTTATTTACAGTCTGAAACAAACTGCAATCAAATGCAAAGTAAGATCCATTCATTACAATTGAGCTACATTCACTTTCATTATATCTAAATTTACCTAATTGCTTGTATAATTCCATTGTTCAAGGATAAGCAGATTTTAAAGGTTGAAATGTAAGTATTAAGAAAGGCAAAGGCTTTTATGTTATAAATAAGAAAAATACAACAGAGAGCTGCATCAGACTCAATTTTTCATATCACATTTGAAAATTACTTTCAGCTGTTGTTTGAAAAAAATATATAAGACAGTTTGCTAATTATTGTTAGAGAATCGAATAGGAGAGTGGTTTTTTGCTTTTCAAACACCATTATTATAGTCTAAAACATATTTCCCTAGGCATTATTGTATCTGCATCAGGGCAAATGAAAAGCACAGAATACCTCTCACTGTCTTTGCTATTTGAAGTACCACTACCTTCATAAAGTCCAGTCACAGTCTCAAGAAATGGTTGAGGCAGGTGTTTCTTTATTTGTGTTTTGCGGAAGAGACAATCAACTGATAAAGATACCAGTCAGTCCTGAAGAAATAAAATATACAACTTAGACTAGCTATCAGTGAGTGGTTTTTGTTCTGAAATTGGAAGGGAAATATTACTTACTTGTACTGTTTTGTTTTGCATTTTTGGTGGGGGTGTTTTTGTCAAGTTAGTAGGGTGGGATGAGGGAACTGTGACAGCAATATCACTGAAAGGCTAAAAAACAGAACACAGACCAGCAAAGGAAGGAATTGTAAGTATGTCTTTGAACAGCATTAAACATATCTCATGTCATTATTTTATACAGAAGAGAAGTAGGAGCAATTGTAGTAGCAGTAGAAGAGGGGAGTCAACTGATAGAGTGCAATTCTAAGTAGAAACACAAACAAATAATTAGATGTAACTAATATTCTGTTGGTTTTAATGAACTAATTTGGATTTTTGACATATATCCTGTTAGGATAACAGGCCCTATTTTTTATAAACAGTAAGTCTGGCCCAGCACTGAAATTTTTCTAGCTCTGAATGCAACCTCTTCTGGGTGTTAATTACACACCCTATTTTTCTGCTAAAGAAATGGAGAGTGAAGACACACAGTTTATATAAAGTAAATTCTTCTTAATTCAAGTATTTTGTCACAGCTGAACTAATCAAGCCCAGAAAAAAAAAAAAAAAGAAAAAAAAAAACCACAAGAAAAAGTGAAAAAAAAGACTAAACAACAATTAAGTTTTCTCTACTTTTCCTCTAAACTCTGTTTGCCTCTCTCCCATCCATTGCCTTAGCATCCGTCTTCGCACCCAGTTTCATTGGGTAGCCCAAAGGGATTTTGCCGTCCAGCTGTTTGTTTTGAGGACTTGTTGACAGTCATGCTAACTTGTCAACACTAGTATCCATAGGATCCTCCAGAAGTAGTTTTAAATATAAAAAAAACCTCCTTCAAACTCTTGTTGAATCAATCAAACAACGATACTGACTGAGGCCAGATGTATCCCAGTTTCCTTTTTGATTAGTCCTAGCAGACAGTTAAAGAAGATAAGGAGCAACATGAGAGAGGTTGACTTTAAAACGTGGAAAAGTCTCAGGGATTATGCAATTACACCTTACCATTGTCCCATTTAAACAAATGCTGTACCAAAATAGAAAATAAAATAGACTCCATGAGTTATTATCTCTGAATATAATTACACTTCTGTTAAGCTAATCTCTACTGCTATGACGTAGGCTGTGCACCAGAATAATTTCAGCTCAGGGAATTTTTTTCCTCTTTCCCAAAGTATCAGCCATCAAGTATATTTTAATATTTTAAATCTTTTTTTGCAATCTCTTAGACACTTACATGTGTTACTATAATCTGTGCTGTCTTTGATTGTCTTAGTCATCTCAGGCATATTGATACATTCAGGTCCAGAGAAGGGCAATGAAGCTGGTGAAGGGTCTGGAGAATAAGTCTTATGAGGAGAGGCTGAGGGAGCTGGGCTTGTTTAGTCTAGAGAAGAGGGGGCTGAGGGGAGACCTTATTACTCTCTACAACTACCTGAAAAGAGGTTGTAGAGAGGTGGGGTAAGTCTCTTCTCCCAAGTTACAGGCAGTAGGACAAGAGGAAAAGGCCTCAAGTTGCACCAGGGGAAGTTCAGGTTGGATATTAGGAAAAAATTCTTCACTGAAAGGGTTATCATGCATTGGAATGGGCTGCCCAGGGAAGTGGTTGAGGCACCATCCCTGGAGGGGTTCAAAAGAAGAATTGACATGATGCTCGGGAATATGATTTAGTGTTGGTGTGTGTGTTTTGTTTGGTGGTTTGAGGTTTTTTTGGTGTTTTTTTATGGTTGGACTAGATGATCTTAAAGGCCCCTTCCAACATAGGCAATTCTGTGATTATGTGTAAGTAAGTTTATGTAAGCACATTGCTATTGTATGTGTTGCAACTAGGGATAGGTTGCTACCAGTTGGAGATGCAGGTCTCGTTGTGACTGATTCTCATTAAACTTTTCTATTCTTTCTAGTTTATTTATCATAGTCTACTGAGTTCTGTTTATCTCCTTTCAAAAGCTGTGATATATAAAATTGAATTCAGAATAAATCCCTACTTATTGTATAGTTTATAACTAACTTCTAATCAGGTTAAGCCCTACAGTCTTCTTTTACTCTTATAGTTAGGATATAATAAACAGCCTCATGAAATACATGCAATTGCCTTTATAAACTTAATTCCTTATTAGTGAGAGCTGAAGCCTCAGGCAAAGCATGCACTTGGCTGTACTCTTAATCCCAACTACATTTTAAATGCCTTGAACAATGTGTGGGACAAATCTAACAACAGCAAGGAAAACCTCTCTGTCACATAAACTGGTTTGAAACCTTGTGAAACCACTATGTCCTAAAGTATCTCTAAAGAACAACATAATTAATAGAAATTAATAAATCACAATGGCTTCTTCCTAAGATCTTATGAACTTGTATTAGCAGAAATTCTATAACTAGGTTCTCCCTTACATACTGTCTCTTTCACAAGTTGATTAACTTTTTCTCCTCTTCCCTACGTAAAACCCTCACTTGAATTTCTAAGGTTTTTTTCCTTTCTGATCCTCACAGTACCAGAAGTAACCATTTCCTCCATTACTGAAGGTTAAAATGTTCTTTTTAAAAGTTGTTAACACAGTAAATTAGCTTTTCACACAGTGCAAAAGGCCAGACTTCCTGGAACTGAAGCTTTTTGTTTTTGTCTTTTGCTTTCCCGGAAGGCAAGTCATTACACTGCATAGGCATCCAGTGCATTCACAGACTCCTTGCTCTTGCACATTAGTGATGTTCTCTCCTAAATAAAGGTACAAAATATCAATGCTGGAAATTTCTTCGAAGGAGAATCTTACAGCTCAATGAGAGTTGGTATATTTGCCACTGCTCGGAGCAGGCATCGGGCTGTGTCAGGTCCCAGGGCGGGGCTGGGTTGCTCTTGGCCTGAGTGGGGCTGAGCTGGGTTTACCTGGTGCCCTGTGGCCAAGTGCCCATTTCCCTGACTGTCTGAACTCCAGTTCTGTGAATGCCACCAGGGAAGGGGCTGACAGCCCCAGGTAGTCGCTGCTAGACAAACGGCCCCTGAGTGATACTGGGGCAGCAAACCCTCACTGTGTCTGGGTTTTTGGTACTTGTCACTGTTATCACCTTGGCATCATGTGGGGTTGAGCCCTGTGGGAAGATGGCCCGGTTCAGCCTGCACCATGTCACCCTGGGGAGCAGCGCCACTCCTGCTGCTCTCTGATGGTCTCTTCCCTGCCTAAACATTTCTCTGCCTTCTCCCTTTCACACTCTCAGTGTGCGGGGAAAACAATGTGTTGTTCAAAGGCTGCTACATATTTGCAGAGATTAGAAGTATTTTACAAGTCCCAGCTATGGCGCTGGGCTCTTAGTTCAAGCTGTAGGGCAGCACTTCCCAAGCTGGAGGTCATGGCAGTGGCAAGTGAAGCTTCCAGCATGGCAGAAATTCAGTGGCTTACCAACAATTCAGATTGCAGAGCTGGTGAGAGTAGCAGGCATAACAGGAAAAGATGAAAATGGTTTCTGTGAAGTGTGATGGCTTTCACTCCGGAGAGCCTCGCTCTACAAACCCAAGTCACAAAAGGAATAGCTACTATTTTCACAAATATGCAAAACAGGGTATTTCAGCCTCTAATTTATCTCCTCTCCAGTGCTTGGCTACCACTCCTTGCCCTCAAGGGAAACTGATCTCCCCCATGCAAGTGAAACTTTAGTCCACTTGGAATAAGGGTCATGCTCACTGGTGCCTATTAAGCAAACCTATAAAATGAACCATTTCCTTTTTCAGTACCAGTATTTTTGGTTACTCCTGCTTCAGCTTCATGAGTTTTATGTCATGACCAATAGCTCATCTCATTATTTCTTCTGGCAGCATATCTGCATCCCTTCACGTACCATGTTCCGCTCATGGGGAGAAATATTACTTAGAAAGGTGTTCGCTATGTGGAACTTTTTAGTTATAAATCTGCCACACTGACGATGTGGGGTTTGAGTCTTCGGTTTAGGAGGTCTCAAGAGCTTGCTACATTGTTCACAGAGACTGCCTTGGAGAGAGGTGCTAGTTGAAGTCACTATGCTGTAAGCACTACTGGGCAGTCTGACCAAGCAACTGGTACAAGACACCGTTTTTTTAGTTCATCTAGAGCCATTGCCATTCACATGCCAACACAGACCTACATCAGTCTCAGACTGATGGACTTACAAAGCCATGAAGATGTGACACAGGTACTACTGGACAAGTAGAGGAAGGGCCTAACACTGATCCTGGAATAAACTTTATAGTCTGATCAAATGAGCATTTATGTATGCCTAAAGCAGATGTTTTCAGAGAAAGGCAGCCTCATCCAGCACAGTCATCTAGTCTTTTAAGTTAATCACCTCAGATTTAAGAGAACACCAAAACAGGGACCCAAGCTTTGACTTCCCCTAGCAAGGGTAGTGATCTGACCAAGCTACTTGTCATTCTAGGTCTTCCCTTTTCCCTTAAAAGTTAGGAAAGTTTTGGATTTACCCAGTTATGGAAAAGGATGGTGTTTGAAAACATGCAATGAATTTTTTTCATTTAGGATAAATAATACCTCTGTCTAACTCTGTTGGATACAATCTGAATAAACTGTTGAGATTCATAAAGGAGACGACAGAATAATGCTTAATAGAAAGATGTTGAACTGCTGAGGAGTTCAGCAACTGGACCCTTTCACTTTTTTAAAAAAAGATATTGTTCATATCAACAGTTCATTTGGCAATCAAGTTGTCAAAATCACTTGAGTAGACAATGCAGCACAACTGAGTTAAGTCAGCTTCTTAGTTAAAATATTCAATACTTCATTAGGATTCATGAGAAATTTTCTGGGATTCCAGCAGGGTTGGAATTTCACCTGAGTTCTGCCTAAACTCTTTTTCCAGATCAGCATTTACCACTTGCTCAGTGTGCACTGCTCCCTCTCCAAAGAGGCTGGATGTTTATTTGATGTTGAGCACATGCCTTTTCTTCTTAAATGGTAATGAATAATTGCCCAGGAGACAGAGATTATTCACGAAATGGAATTTAGTACAGAAAATGTAATGAGAGTCTGTACTGTCCCAGGATGTTTGCAGAAGATGTTCGTGTAGCTAATTCTCCAAGCAAACCTCTCAGTTTATAAATTTAAACCATTCCCCTTTCCTCAGAATGTGCATACATCAATTTCTTTGGAGAGCATGCTATTACTGCAACATGTATTCCACATGAGTTTTGAATTGAAAATGTAATAGAAGATTTAATATTCTGAATGCATAAAAATTTCAAAATTAAAATGCAATCAGTGACACTTATAAGCCTCTGGCCAGAACGCTGTAGTCACATTCTGTCCTATCTTTCTTTCCCTTCCTTTCTTTTCTTTCTCTTACAATGTAATATAAAGATAAGCTAATATTAATTTACAATGGAACATTTCTGTATTAGAGATTATTTGCATTCATTTGCTTGCCCTGATTTGTGTTCATTTATTCTTGCACTTTACACCAATGGCCCTTGTGGATCATAGCTAAAGAAATGCATCCAGTACAGAAGTGATAGGTTTCTGGCACATTAAAGACAAAGTGATTCCTCTTGCTGTCTCTATAGATCAAAGGCAAGTAGGAAAAAGAGAGCTACATACAATTAGACTGGAGTCGGACAGAGGGCAGTCAGAGGCTACTGCAGAATTTTGTCATAGGAGGTAAAGCACATTCCTTAAACTATCAATAAGTAATTCTTTTCAATCCAATCCTACTGTATATTTAACAGTATGCACACAGAAACAAATGTATACCTAATTAGGTCTGTCATCTTTCTTCAGGTCAACTAGTTTTTAATAGTATCCGTAACATTTCCAGTAATTCTACTGCACCCTCGTTTTTAAGGCTTCATATGTTATAGCTTTTCTCCTTGTAAAAGTTTAAAAGTTCAGCAACAATTGCCTGCTTAATCACTTTAATTATTACCTTGTGTCTCTTAGTTTTATGAAGTATTGACTTTCAATCAGAGGTTCAATTATAATATGATTCTATGACATTATGAAGTAGAAAAAGAAGGTTAAAATAGGATCCTTTTCTAGGAATTTACAAACTCATTTATATTCATAGGTTTGCACTTTTTTATTTTTCATCTTAAGCAGAAGACATTTTGCTATTCACTGCTGAAAGAATGTCAGTGTTAGAGACAAAGTAATTGAACTTCTCAATGAAGGCAAAGCACAGTAGCAGACAAAAAAAAAATCTCTCAGCAAAATGAAAGGTGAATGTCAGGAGAATATTAGGCACCTGAATGCCTTTGAGACCTAGCTGGTATTGCTCTGCCAGACAAGCTCCCAAAGATTCATCTGTGGTACTTCAAGTTGCTCCTGCAGCAGGTTGTCTTCTCTGTTCCTGGTGAGAGATTACTGTCCATCACCCAGCTGTGCCAGCTCTGTCTCATGATTAATTTTAGAAGTTCTTGGCACCTCTGGTGAGAATACATTACAAGACTGAGGAGGTCAGAAATGTAGTGAACCAAGAGATGATCAGGCATATCTGCCATGAAACATTCAGTCCTCAGGTTCTCTCCTGCTGCTCTGTACCTGCCACAAGATTTCTGCCTTGCAGAGTATCATGAGAAACTCATGATATTCTGACTGATTTATGAGTTGGTTTTCATGGTTTACCTGTCTGAATCAGTCTCTTGCATTTTAGTGAGGAGAAAACCTACAGAGCTTGTCAATCATCAACACTATGTTGGGTAAAAGGCATGCTTTCATTATTTTACACACTTTTCTTATGTCCATCATATCTCATGGAGTGAGATATCAATGTTTGCCAGTTTAATCTAAACTCATTCTTACTACCAGACAAGATTTGGGTGGAGGATATGATATGCGTCAGTCTGCTAAAATGCAAAATTAAGTAACTAACTACCAAATTTAGAAAAAGAAAGAAGAAAAGAAGGAAAGGAGGAAAAGAGAAAAGGAAGGAAGGAAGGAAAGAGGGAGGGAGAGAATTATATGCTTTCACTTTCAGAACTATTTCCAACATTTCTTCTGTATTTTATTGAGCTAAGGACTGGTGAGGACAGTTCCATATTCTTAGAGCTGCATACAATTTTTTAAGAGTAGTGACTTCTTCTGTAGCATAATTCCCAAATGGGAATCTCTAATTTGGAGAAACTTCCTTATGAACTCCTTCATAGAGTGAGAATTCCATGGTGCATAAAGCACCCTGGGGACTTCCTGTAGCTTAGAGTATTCATAATTTCTTTTAATTAGAATATTAAATTATGTTCCTTTTATGAATGTGAAGCTGTCTGACATAGCATAGATTTTTCAGAGCAGGGAGATTTCTGAAATGCCATCTTAATCTTCAGAGGCCAAATATTGTTAGCACCCAACTAATTAAACATCCATTCAGACATGAAAATGAATCTTTTTTTGATAAATATGTTGGTGAATAAGAACTGTATCATATTTGACTTCATCCAAGCTCAAGGATTATTTCTTTACCATTTAACTTTAGAAACAATTGTATGAACATTTCAAAGATAAGTGGAAAGACAGCTTTTTGCTTACTGATGATTGACTAAATACAGCAGGTAACAAGATCAGCCTGCACAGAACCAGAACCAGTGCTGTTGGCCTGAAATGTTGGAACACCTCTCTCACAGTACGTATGTCTCAATTTAAACACAGGATAAATATTTTTGAGGGATGACTGTCACCGAGTTAAATCAAAGCACAGACAAGCCCTAGAGAGATTTTAACAAGAACTTGACTATTAGCACTGCCAGTGATCCAACACCAGACCCCCCCTGATCCGACGCTGATTACCAGCTAAATGGTGTCAATGTCTGTGGCGGTTTGTGATGTAGATTAATCGAATCCGGAGTGCTACAATAAAACTCACTTTCACTTCAGTTGTTATCAGTACCACTGAAAGGCCAAGTCACTTTTTCCACTGCATTATGTACTCCCTGCTCTCTCAAGGTATTTTTTACTCTCTATAGCAAAAGTAGAAAAGATACTATAGATACAATAACCATACTTTAGGTTGCAGACAAACTAGATGATACACATTTTTTTTCCTTACAGACTATTTGGATTGCAGTCACATAGATCAGGTTGTAATCAGCAGCTATTTGACACTTTTCAGGATTTTTTAATTCACCATGCAAATATCAGAATTTCCTCACCAAATAAGCAAGGCCTGTGCACTAAGGTGCAAGCTAAACAGCATATATTTCTGACAATAATTTTTACTCTATGAGATCAAATGGTGTGTCAGTTGAAAACAGTGTTCAGTTTGGTTTCCTAAAGAGCCTTGTTATGGTGCAATTGTTCCAGAAGCTGCTTAAATACATTCATGTTCATTAATGAATGCATACACTTTTTGAATATAACAGAATAGGGAAAGCATTTTCCCTTTGACTTGAATTGAACTTAAAAAATTAGACCAACATATAATTCAGCCAGATATCTCTAGTTTCCCTGCACTTTTGCAGAAAAAACACGTCAGGCAGCATTGATATTTATGATTCTGTAGATTATGTTAGATAGCATAATGTTAGTTAGATAGTATAATGCACAACAGCTTCAATAGGATTCAATCTATAATCGTTACAAGGTGTTAAAATACATAAGCAGTTTAAATATTATCTACGCAAACACCTCAAGAAGCTGATAGAATGAATAACAACTTAGGAGACATAGTTCTAACTTGGATATACCTTCCTTCAAAGAGATCTCTCATATTGTAACTTCACGGCCCTGAGGAGCAGCTGCATATACACTGGTTAATTTCTTCTACTGCAAGAAATTGTCATAGTATTTAGCAGCCTCAAAAATTTAAAATGACTGATTTGAAGTAAAATGGATTTGAAAATTTTTTCAGATTTGAAAAAATGAAGGAAATTTGAAGTAAAATGAAGTATAATTGTCACGGTTACAATTTTCTGCTCTGACAGTAAGAGATAGTTATTGGTAGTAAGGCCTAAAAGTGCAAAGAAATATGGAAATGCTGATATAACAGCTTGTAATCACAATGTGAGCCAAAAGTAAATTATTTTTAATTTTTATTTGTTGCTAGATACTGTACAAGCTGAAAAGATGTTATTAAGAAAAATATTAGCAAGATATTCTTCTTACAGGCATAACATTGAAATCAGTTGCTGGGAACAGGGAAGCAAACTATGTTGGGAAGTATTCACACCTATTCGCTCTCTGCAAGGTAGACTAAGAGAGCTGTAAGATGTCTACCCCAGCCCTTACAAAAAGGGCCAAGTGCATCTATTACAATGACTGAAGATGGCATATAGAAAACATATTTTTTGTTAAGTATAACTGTCAGGTGCTATAGAGAAAATAATGTGATATACACACGGAGGTAAGGAAGACAGTAAGCCACGTGGAGCAATTCTGCAACTATTCAGCCATTGCCCTGCCAATATAACAGAGACAAAGTGCCAAACGCTATACATTTGTTGACTTCAAAGTAAGAAGAAATTGCCATAATAGGGAAAAATAGGGAAAATATTGATCAATTTACTTAATACACACAGAATAGGATTGAAATTCAGGGCAAATCATTTAAATTGACAATCTTCCAATTGCAACAATCTTCCAAAATGCAAAAGAAGACTAGAAGAATTTAGTATAATTCTTTGCAAACAGCAGTACACCACACCCACTAATAATGATTGCAGAGAATGGAAAAAAATGTGAATATTGGCTTAAAACTCATGCTCTCAGTAAACATATAAAATTGTACTTAGTGCTGTATATGGAAATGCATTCAGGTCTCTACAGGCAATCACATCATCCAAGAAAGGATCTGATGAGAACTTAAAGTAATGTCACATTTATACGCACATAAAATTACTTGGTGAAAATGTGACATAAGTGAATGCAAAGTCTACTGAACAGCCAGTGAATCAACATCTTTCAGAATGCCTGTGGAGAGAACACAAGCATCATTAAATCTAGGATCCTCCTATGCTACTTAGCTAAAGGTTTATTTTTATCTTAAGGCAGTAAAATGAACATTTAAAAATGTCTTTATGTCCCTTATACCCTTAAATCTCTAGCACCCTTTCTTCCCACCATCCACTTCACATGAAAGACTTGGGGTACCCTTTGGTTTACCAAATTTGTGTTCCTTAATAATAGCCTAGAAATAATTCTGTACATCTGGCAAAGCAAAAAAACACTGAATATTTCAGAAATGGTTTTGTCAACAACAGAAGTAAACTGAAAATCAATTTTTGATATTATGGACTGTCTGGAAGGTCATGTACAAAACAGGCACAAGCACAGCATTTTTTGAACACGTTATTCATTTCAAAATGTTCATTCAGCATTAATTAGGACTCAAGCTGTTGGCTTCCAATCTTGAGTTCAGACTCCTGCTCCCCCTTTGCCACCCACAGGGGCCTGTTATTCCCCTTATAAACATCAATAAATCTCACCAACTCTGAGCTTATTGCAGTCCTGCATATGCATCAAGGGGAGGATAAACGCATCTACTCATGCCTTCTGATATCCATAATTGTTTAGTAACTTAATGAGATAATGTTTCTAAAACAGCAAAAAAACAGTGGGTGTTTTTCTATGCCCTTTAACGTGATTTAGTGAGGTTTTCAGCTGAAAGCATTCTAGATTTCAAATGCAGTTAGTATTTTTGCAGGCAAACTAAAGGCCAAATTCTACCTGAAGACAGTAGAAGTAGGAAGTAAGGCACAGCCTATTAGAACTTTCTCCCCATTCTGCTACCTAAAGGACAATGAAAAAAATGCTCTGTCATCATTAAGGTGAGGATATAAATGGATCAATGAATTTGAAGAGGAAAAGGTACAGCAAAGGATGATCCACAAAAGATTTTTTTTTCTCATGAAGGATGAGCAAAAGGTCTTGTTTCATTGGACCAGAAAAGCAAAGGATGAGGAGGAATAGGATTGCTATCTTTAGACGCAACAAGGAAATGAACATAAGGGAATAGCCACTTGAGCTAAGCAGAACATTGTCACAAGAACAAATGGACATAAGCTGAACATGAAAAAAAATTTAGATTTAATTTAGAAACAGGCTCTGAGTCTTCCTGCCTATCAGATTTTGAAACAGTCTTTCACTGAAAATAATGGAGACAAAAAGAATCTAACTGCTTATAAGAAAATTCTAAGTTTTTAAAGCTGTTGAATAGTCTAGTGCCTGCAAGAGGTTGATTTTGTAACCTAGAAGCTTCCTCCCTGCCTTCTTTGTGTTCCTATTGCTTCCCCTTTCTCTCCCCACCACAGAGAGCACACAAACTGAAGATATAAACTCAGTAAAGCAGAAGAAAAGTCCCTTCAATAAGCAGAACTTAGTGACACATACATAGTTATGAGGCCTAATGGCACTGCATGTTTGCTATAAAGATGATATGAATCAATAACACTTTGATTTGACCTGAATATAACTCTGAAATAAAATACTGTTTTTGAAATGTTTATGTCTTGGTATGAATTTGTACTGTCTCATTCTCAGGCCATGACAAAAATTTTCCTGCTAACTGAAAAATTTACTTTAAGGTTCAATAGGATATGGCCCACTGCTGTTAAAACAGCACATGTATCTCATACATTTCTAAGCTGATCAAAATAAGCAGAGCATTTTAGTGGCAGTAGTTCCACTTCCTGGATGTCATCAAACTGCTGATATTTATCCTTTGAAAGAAATTAAATTAGTGACAGGAATTAAAAGTGTTCTTTAGGTACTTCATATTAGTTCTATGCTATAGATTCTTGAAAAGCCATAAATAACATTAAAAACCACTGATAGATCCTTTATAAATTACAGCTGAATGTAAAACAATGCTCAAGTTAATTGACTTTGCATTTTCAGCAAGCACTTTGCTAAGTAATTATTATTTATCTAACAACGTAAATTGATGGTTCATATTTACTATTAATCTGAAGTCGTTGCAAAATACAAACAAAAAGTACTTTCTGAAATTACCACAGAAAACAAAGAGAAAATAACTTTGACACTAGTTTACACATTTAATTTATAAAAAGGAAACAAACAAAGAAGCCAAACCTAAATATCTATTTGTTATCCCTCACTAGCAAATTGCTATGTTAAAAAAATAACAAAGTTAAACCAAAATAAAAACACCCTATACTGTGTGCACCTTCCCATCAAAACACACGCATCAAAGATCTATATGTACTACAGCATCTTAGTGATCCCTCATTTCTCAGGAAAAATCCTGGGAAAGCTGCCAGATCTTGAAGAGTGTTATGCTTCCCTGCCAAGAAGACCACCAGACCATGGAACACCAAACCTTGTTCAGAGCAAGAAACTACATTTAGAATTTGAATTTCTTCCCTCTAGGGGATTACATTTGAAATATTTCAGGGAAGATTTAAAGTATCATTGGGAACAATTGGTTCAAATTACTAAAACATTTGCTGGGAGAGTATGAACAGCACCTCTCATTGGGTATAATCTTTTGATAGTAATAAAAGTGAAATACAGAAAAGGATCATGCCCTTTGAGCTACTCAAGTTTTGGACCACCACAAAAGCTCAATTATAATACATACTAGCAAAATGTTGACTTCTAGTCAGAATTTAGATGGGGAGAGAATAATTCTTTTGATTTTAAAATTAACAGTAGGGAGAGCAACCCCATTCTTAAAGGAATGGTATAGCTTAATAACTGCTTATTGAGATACTGGATATATAGGGACACCCCTAAATTAAGAAGACAACACATTCTGTAGTGTTTTAAATAGATTGATGACCTAAAGAAAATGCCTTGCGGTGGGGAGTGAGGAATTGTGGAGACGCGCTGCTGATCAAGAGCTTGGCAGGTGTTCTTGCAGTGATGGGAAGGAAGCCTTGAGAACAGTAAAACAATATCCTTATATGGTAATGTGAAATAGATAGCAAGCTAGCAAATAGATAACAATAACAAAAAAAATAATAATGACTAATTGGCCTGGGCACATGAACACTTATATGTAGCCAATTGTATTGCTCATAACAGCATGTGGACAGGCCCCATAACCTATCTGTGTAGAGACCACAGCATGTGATCAAAAGAGAGAAACTATATATGCTGTAAAAATAAAACATTAAATATCTTCACTTCACCACCTGGCAGAGTCCATGCCCTTTCTTGCCACATCTTGCAATTTCCTTTTGGTCCAGCCTAGGCTACAAGAGCTGGAGAGTCAACCATCAAACTTCAACTGCTGTAAACACAACCATAGCACCTCAGAGGAAAGCAATAACAAAAGACTCACCTACACTCAGTTCTATGGGAGTATTCCAATGGGCCTGTGACCCTACTGGCACTCTAGCTTGGTATATATACCTGCTCATGTTGAAAAGAGCAGTCCCATACTGAACCATTCGTCTCCACAATTCTCTTTCAGCCAGGGCAGTAACCGTGTCTTGAGCCAATTCAGGGAATTACTCCAGCTGAAAACCTGTTCTTCATTATTTATTTATTTTCTGCTTAGCCATCAGGTGGCTTCCCTCTTGGTGCACCTGCTCTGACCTTGCTCATCTCATAGATACACTAGATACTACAAACTTTCTTGCATGCCACAAGTTAAAATTCAGTCTTGCTCTTTCTGGGAATTATTTTTAAACATTTTATTTTGACACTTCAGAGCCTTTCTTATGTTAGACGGTTTTATAACTTCCCTTAAACCTTCCAGAAAAAAAGAAGGAACCTATCGCACCCATGTCAGCCTCTTTGCAATTCCAGTTGTCTGATCAAATAGCTACTTTTTCAATTGGCTGTAGTAACTTGTGTGATACCTTCGTGTTACCTAGTCAGCAAAGGCATAGATTCATTTTTCAGTGTGGGAATCATCTCCAAGACAACATCAGAAATGTTAAATTATTGAGAGATAGATAACTCAAGATACAGCAAAATCTAATCTAGATATTTCAGTCTACCAGATAAATCTCCGCAAGAAGAAAAAAAAGTAGTGCACCAAAGTCTTGAATAGTCATTTATTTCTGTCAATATACCCATAGTGCAATATGTAGTGAAATTCATCCCTGACATTGTGTAGTTGAAGTTGACATTGTAAATTTGACTGCATCCAGCCAATTATATAGAAACCAGACTGAATGAAACTTTCCATATAAAATAAATAATTAGCACTTAGAATAGGTATACATACTGAAACCTCTTTTCTGAGATAAAATAAACATGCTTGGAGACAGAAAACAAAATGTCCAGGTGAGTGAGTATTTCAAGTACTGCTCTGTTGGGTTAAGATGCATCCTACTATCACTGGTTGTGTTGCTTTGCCCGATCAATTCTAAGCATTCTCTGAAACAAACAAACAAACAAACAGAAGACAGAGCATTATATACAAGCCAGTAATGTAATAAAAGAATTCTATTAGAGTTTTAGCTAGCATTGCAGACAAGTTGTTTATTAAACTCTGATCTTAATGAAGCAACAGTTGGAGGTATCTCACTATTAGTACTTCATTAACATTTCTGATGAGTTGAGTAATTGAACAACAAGTGGGGACAAAAGGATGTTTCTCTCCTTTCTCTTGTGTCTATACAGGAAGGGTTGGATGTGGGCTGAGAAAATTCTGTTTGAAAGAATGCTTCCACAAAATGGAAATAATTTCTCTTTTCTTGGCCTTTCATGCTGTGAAGTATTTAGTACTAATAATTTCAACCTAGGGAAAAAAAAAGTTACTCTCATATGGAAATTTTAGGACATTCATGCTTTGATTCCTCAGCCAAACTTCACTGCATGAAGAGCTTGAAAGAGAGGTTTGTCTTATTTCATAAGTTTTCTTTTTCTCTTAATAGTTATTCAAATGCATGGTACTAGCAGACAGTGCTGGACAATCACCCTAGCATTAATATATATAGTACATACTTATCTACATGCTCACTAAAATATTCAGTCCAGTTTAAGTTCTATTGTGCAGACTCTGGATATATTTTAGTACTGTGAAAGGAATACTGACATACATTGTGGCCCATTAGAGGTTTTAGGTGTCATGAATCATGAATCACATCATACCAAAAAAAACAAGCAGGTTTTTTTCTGTTACAAAAACTAAAGGATGAATGTAAATTCTCCTTTTGCACTGAAACAATTTTGTGTTATAGAACATCACATTAAAACTATTTTAGAAGTAAGATGGCACTACATATATATATATATATATAATGATTTAAGCATTGCCTAAATCCCCTTGAAAAATCAATTATACACTCATATTATCCTGATTTTACCCCTTTGTACTGTAACAAGGACTGGCTTTTAATCATAATATAATGGGTGCTATATTGCTGGGTTTTTCATGAGGTGGTGATTTGGTTCAATGACAACATTGTGGAGCAAGGTTTGATTTGGAGACTGAATTTTTTTCAGGTTGCTTTAAGGAAGGTCTACAAGACCGAGAACAAAAATAAATCAGATTTTCTATCTGTATCTATGCTTGCATTCTGTTTGTTTCTCTTGCACCATTTCTAACATATCCCTTTAAAGAACACAATGACGTAACACAGTAGCAGACTGTTGAAGAAATGCTATGCTTTTCTTTCAGCTGTTTGTCTTAACTCTGCTAAAGTGCAGATCAGATTTCTGATTTGTTAAAAGCATTGTACAGAATGACACCATAGGGATATTGTCTGTAAAACTTAGGTTTTCAGGTGTCCTTCTAAACTTTCATAAACTGAGAATGCCTTTCTATTTCTTAGTAATGATACAGATCCGCTTCACAGTTGCTCTTGAAACAATCTCTATAATGTATAAAATATAAATAATGTATGCTGTCCAAGCCTGTGATGAGCTGAATGATCATCAGCTGTTTGTAAAGCAGAAATCTCTTGACTGTACCTATAGTAAGACAAATCCTGTGACTCATTACTAGCAGTAAATATCTCATTCAGATATTATTTGCCAAACCTGGGGATCTAACGTGAAATCTTGTCTTTGTAAGTAGAGCTGATTTTATGCTAAAATAGTCTGAAATTCTGTTATGTGATTACCCTTCAGTTTGTTTGTTTGTTTGCTTTTCTGTAAAAAGCAGTCATTAATTTAGCACATTTCCATTCCACCTTCATTCTCAGGATGTGATTAAATGTGACCAGCCAGCTGGCTTGCCCCCAGTGAAAAAATTCTGCACACCTTCAGAAGCAAGTACTAGTCTAACAGGTATTGTACCAGTTCTACCAGTTATAGTAGTTTCCACCAAGCCTTTCTCACCAGGGTACCCTGCCACATATTCTGCATGTCTGCATGGTTGCAAAGAAATGAAGACAGTCTTTAGATAGAAATACTCTTAAATCCTGGTTTAGCACATCTGCCTCTCATATCAGGCTTTCCTGGAGTAAACGTCTAACTATGTCTGAATGGAGCTATGGAAGATAGCCATAAACCCCTCTAAAGAGACAATGAGAAATGAGGACTGTGAGTTTTATAAAGCTCGGCATGATAATTCTAAGTATATCTTATGTGCTCAAAATAAATTTCCATTCCATTGAAATTCCATTCAACACTCAAAATAAATTCCATCCTCACCACGTGTTTCTCTCCCTTTTGCGCCAACAGCATTAAACAGAGAAATATAACTCATGGATGTTTCTCTGACATGATAAGTTTGTGAAGGACTTGTACCTGATGGTTGAAAAACAAAATACCACTGAGACAGACATATGGTATAAGGCATTTACATTTTTATGGTTTTTTCTTTAGAAATTATTAATGTTAGCTAAAAGTCAACTAATAAAGGTATACAAGGTGCTCTTCCTACTGGGATGACATCTACTGGTCCCCCAGAAGAATACTACTGCGACACATGGGATGGGGATTTCATCTATATGTAAGCACACAAACATACATATTTAAAATGTTCCTTGTCCATTTCATAAGAAAGAGGTGCAAAAAAAAGGATTTTTTTTTGTCTTCTTTCCCTTTGAAAAAAAACCCAAAACCTTAGAGCAGAGAAGCATGGCCAGAAGTTCATCAAACTTAGAACCTGTTGGACCTGCAGGAGGACTGAATGCAGGAGAACTAAAGCCTTAGGAAGCATCTTGCTTACAGGCAATATCTAGGTTATAAGCATGAGTGCCCTTGCTGAGCTTATCTGTCATGTTGCTACATGATAGCTTTCAACATAACAAACATTCTTCTGGAAGAGAATTTGATTGTTTCTCTACAGAAATCAAGCTGCTTTGTGGGTACAGATTTCATGATGTACTCATCATGCCAGGTGAAGTGGGCCAATTGAGAAGTCTTTTACCAGTGTGAATGAAGACTGCAGACTCAGGAAGGCTAGTTTGTTTATCAGAAAGTCACTGCACAAAGCAAATGCTATGAGAACCTAAACTTCTTCAGCTCTTAAGAGTAATTTATGAAGATTTAAATTACAGTGATAAGTGTGTACAATCTCTTTCAGCTTCCTATACAACTTCATCACAGCAAGTGGCATACCTGTAATAGTTCTAATTCAACCAGTCACACAACTGCTTAACTTCATTCTGGGTATTGTATCCTGCACATTAAAGGAATGATCCCAGTGTCTAGGATTCAAAAGAGAAAATCACATTCACCTGATTTGTGATCCTTTGTAACACAGTATCCATGGAAGCTTAGAAACGAACCAGAATGGTCTCGGTCTTCAGTCTTGTTTTGTTCTACTTTGTGCACAGTTTTTTCTTTGAGTTTTGAGTGATATATGAAAGCCCATAAAATTGGACAGAAGATACACGTAAGTGGCATTCAGGTTTCATTTCTAAATGGGGACTTTGCCCTTCTGCGAATCTGACAAATGTACCTCTCTGTCTGCCAGCCATTTCCTCTGGTAAAGCTTTTAAAAGGGCTTTTACCAATCACTGCTGGTATTCCTAGAAAAAAAGTTCTAAGCAGTGTGAAGGGAAGCACCTGAATGTTTCAGTGGCATCTGCCTGAAGGGATATGTCAAAGAAGAAATGTTCGAACAACAAGATTTATTAAAGTAAATGTCCAATTTCTACCACAGAAAGCTTGACATCCCTTAACCACAAACCATCTGGGAATATTCCCTTATTCTCTTTCTCACTCTCTTTTCTAAATCTGGATTTATATGTAGAGGGAAGGCATGATGACTGAGGTCTGATATGACATTTATCTTCACAAGTGAGGAGGCTAATAAATCATCAATGACATTACCACAAGTGAATTCTAAGGTCTCCTCACAAGTGAAGATAAATGACATATCAGACCTAAGCCAGCATATATTACACGAAATACCTAATAAGTCTCACTCTCAACATAGCTGAATTTGATGGAGATGACTGAACTTACATTACATCTCAAATCCACCACCCGGAGAAAAAAGAAATTAAATTTGCCAGCCAAATAAGATCACTCACCACTGAAGCAACCTTAGTACATTTCAGCTGTTCTCAATGCTACCACTCTGCAGATCTACAAGTAGCAACCTGGTAGTAAAATCAGTTAGAGATGTCCTTATGAAGCAGAGTATCATTAACTCACTTTTCATGAAACATACTTGACTGTCATGTGTTGGGAATATCAGACGCTTATAAAGCTTTACATATACATGTCCATATGTACATTTCCATGTGTGAAATATGTATAGCTAGCTTTTAGTTTAGGCATTACAGAGGACTGTAAGCTTTCACAACAGCTTGTGGTCTTTTGTAAACTCATTAGTGGCAGCTTTCTTGAAGACATGAGGTTTTAGAATTTCTAATTAACGTAGGAGTACAATATTCTTTCTAGAATGTGAGATCTAAAATTGAGATACATCAAAAGCACATATGAATCAGGGGCTGGCAGCAGATGTTTAGGGAACATGTATAATCATATAATGGGCATAGAGACTAATACTTTCCCTGGCTTTGGAGCAACTAATGGGTAAGAGACTTCCTGAACTGGATATAGCATCTGGACCATCATGTTGAGGAGGCAGATGTTTAATCTATGTTATGGCATTTGAAACCCAAATTCTAAAGCTAATCCTAGCTTATTTTGGTGATCCTGCCAAAATTCTGCAGTGGAAAGAAAGAAACTCATATGAAATGGAATTTTTTCATAGGTGGAATTTTCTGGGATTGGAGCTAGTTTCAGAAAATTTGAGAGTAACAGAGTTGTAGGTCCATGACCAGAAACATTGCATAAATGTACATCTCAAGTCTTGTACGGGTGCACAAATCATCATGTTTTTACCCTTTCTAACACATTCCTGTCCCATTTGCATATATTAATATATTTCCAAGTATATTCTCAGGTTTTAATCTAAAAATCTCCTGGGGCAACTCTCCACTTAGGAACAATACCTCTGCAATAATATCTTATTTCACATTAATTTAGTGTACTTGTAATCAAGTCCCCTCAAGGCAGAAGAGAGTCTGAGTGGCATTGCAACTAAAAAAACCCGTGGGTTTCACATTTCTTACAATTTATTACATTTTGGCCATGTGCAAAAATTAGTGAGAATCCAGGTAAGTGCTAATCAAGGCATTCAACAGCCTGCAGAATAAGAACAACAGAAATTAAATAGCCTTTCACAGTGACAGGGCACAGCACAGGCAAGGGTGGCCCAGGGTACCAAGGCAGCAGGTGCAGTGGGGCTGTAAGGCTGATATAGTATCCTCCCTCTGCAACCAGCACCATCCCACAGGCCCCAAATAACAGACGGTGCAGAGAGCACCTGACCCACAGGGCATTTAAATGGGGCTGCAACAGCAACATTTTAGAAACACTTCTGCTTTTTTAGCATAAGCTTGTCTTAGACATTATTGTCATTTTAGTGGTGGCAAAGTGAAAGGACATAAGGCAGTCAAATGATATAGCTACTATTAAAGAAAGCATTTTTTGTCTTTAAAACTAATTCTTAGCTCTCAAGCAAATATCTCTTTTAGTCATATTGACTTGCTTTCAACTATACTCATCTTCCTATACATCATGCATATAAAAGAGTAGATATCTGTGTACTTATGAGTCTAGAACTTAGCTTTTGCAAAGGTAATAAAAAATAAGATTAATGAAAGCATTTCTCATTTTTTTCCAAAGTGCTTGCAAAGACCTTAGCAAATGGGGTAGAAAGCTAAAAGAAACTTTAAAGCAATTGCAAACAACGTTTTTAAAGATCTATCTGTTTTCATCACTGAAGTTAAGAGTAACACTTATGGAAAAATATATTTTCTTTTTTCCTTTAAGACATTGAATTGTATCCAGGTTCTGGGTTAAAATTTGATTTTTTTAAAATGTTTGGCAGTAAGACATGCATATGGGAACCAAATCTTTGAAAGATAGAAATATCAGGAGAATTCTTGATTAAACATAAACAGTGAACAATATTCAAAATTTAACTGGAAAATTGTTAAATTTCTTCAGCTGAGGTTGTCTCTGTACATATAAAGATCTGAATTAACACATATTAACATATATTACTGTTTCTGCTTTTGAAATTTTTTTTTGATCTTTCTATTTCTGTTATGAAAACATTGCCTAGTTGATAAATATGCACAGCATTTCTCTTGGAGAACTGTAAGAAAAAGGAGGGTGTTCTGCAAGTTGCAGCTATTGTGAATGATAAAAGAAAGGGGCCTATGAGAATTTTCAATATTTCAATAGCATTTTACTACTTTCTGCATCTTTTGGTAAAAGTAAACAACTGTCCTCATTTGAGGTAAAATAGAACCAACTTTCTGTTCAGTTCTTTTACTTCTTAGCTAGGACTCTTCTAACTCTCTGAAATTAACAGCATATTTTGCAGAAAACTGTTCATTCTCAGAGTGATAAGACCAATGTCTATACTTCATGCCAAGGAATGGTAAGCAGAGAGGCTCTTGCTTATACTTATGGCTATAACAACCAAGGTCAGCGACTTTCATTATTTGCCCCATTGGAGAGTCAGAAAAGGAAAACATAGAGGGGAGGAGCGGACAGGACAGGTAACCCAAACTTGACCACCAGTGCATTCCATCCTATCTGCCCCATGCTCAGTATAAAAGCTGAGGGATCAAAGGCTTGACACTCTATCTTCAATAGCCAACGACTGAAGAGGACCCTTGTCTGTTCATCTGCCTTCAATCCCAATCCGTGTGTTGCTGACTCCAGATCTGGAATTTCAGTTCACATCCATTGCTGAGTCCAGTCTGGGACTTTCCTGGTGTCTGCTAGTGACGTCACCCTAGGAGCTTGATACACTTTTTTATAAATTGTATCTATTTTGTTATTTCATTTTAATCTTATTATTAATATTTCATTAAAGTAGCTTAGTTCCTTCTAAACTCGTAAGTCTCTTTATCTCTCCTCCTCTTCTCCTCAGAGTGAGAATTTTGGGGAGAGCATCTGTCACCCTTAATAGGCTAATTTGTCCAAAACCACAATAAAAACACATTTCTCACTGTCTCCCCATTCCATTACCCTTTGTCTTATAACTTTCTTTTTGTGGTACAATGTTTTGATAAACAGGTTTTTGTTTAAGTCAAACTTCAGCTAATTATTTGTCTAAATAATCACAGAATTGCAGAATTTTAGGGGTTGGAAGGGACCATGAGAGATCATCTAGTCCAACCCCCTTGCCAAAGCAGGTTCACCTAGAGCAGACTCGACAGGAAGGCATCCAGGCAGATTTTGAAGATCTCCAGAGAAGGAGACTCCACAACCTCTCTGGGCAGCCTGGTCCGGTCTGGTGCTCAAATAAAGTCACCCTCAAAGTAAATAAGTTTTTCCTTATGTTCAGACGGAATTTCTTGTGTTCCAGCTTCTGCCCATTGCCCCTTGTCCTGTCACTGGGAACCACTGAGAGGAGTCTGTCCCAGTCCTCTTGACACCTGTCCTTTAGATATTTATAAGCATTGATAAGATCCCCTCTGTCTTCTCCAGGCTAAAAAGACCCATGTCTCTTAGCCTTTCCTTATAAGAGAGGTGCTCCATTTTCTTGATCATCTTTGTAGCCCTCAGCTGCACCACCTTCAGTATTTCCCAGTCCTTGTTCAACTGGGGGGCCTAGAACTGGACACAATACTCCAGATACGGCTTCACCAGGGCAGAGTAGAGGGGAAGGATGACCTCCCTCAACCTGCTGGCCATGCTCTTTTTAATGCATTCCAGGAGACCATTGACCTTCTTGGCCACAAGGGCAGACAGCTGGCTCATGGTCAACCTGTTGTCCACCAGGACTCTCAGGTCCCTCTCTGCAGAGCTACTTTCCAGCAGGTCAGCCCCTAACCTGCACTGGTGTGAAAAGAAGAAAGTTCACAGTTTCTGGAGGCACTGCAATAGCGGATGATGAATGGAGCAGAGGGAGCAAGCTCTGAGTCCAACTTCTGAACCCAAAAATCTGTTTAATATAAAGTCATCAAGGACGTATCAGATACTAAACTGATAAGAACAGATACTATACTTGATCTTAGCCAAAAGGCTGAGAAGCAATAATGTTTACTAAATGGAGAACGGCAAAACAAAATAAATTTAAAAACAAAACAAACAAACAAACAAACAAAAAAAACCCACCCCAGAATCTTTTGAGAAAACTGAAATTAATTTCCTGCAGGATTTTTGATTTGCCACTTCATTCTTTTATCACAGACATATACCAGCTTTGCTACTGGAGGACTGCAGGTATGGACCAGTGTTTGCTTTTTTTTTTCTTCCCTCCTGTTTCTGAAGTTTGAAGTTTTGCACAAATTTTATTGTTTAATCAAGAATAATTTCAGTTGGAAAGCCATTGTAATGAGTCATCTAGTCCAGCTCAGCACAGCAGAGGGACTGATTTGGTGGCTTACACACATTCCTGGTGCGTGGTGTCTCGTCTAGTGCTGAACAATCCACTGTTGACAACTGTAAAACATGCCTTGGCAAGCTGTCCAACTGCCTAACTATATTTGTAGTCAAAAGCTCATTTTCCCTCCTGCTACTAAACTTAAATTTTCACATCCGTAAAGGAAATCATATGTTGACAATGTTGACATACATTCAATAGGATAATAAAAACTAATACTGAGTTAATACCATCAGGTAATTCCTTACATGAAATTTTATAGACATGAAGACTTGTTTGTTTTGTTTGTTTGTTTGTTTGTTTTGGGGGGGAGTGTTTGGGGTTTTTTTGTTGTTTTCGTTTAAATAATGACTCATAATAAATCAATTGAACAATTAAGCAGCATACATGTATTACACCTGTACTTTTAAGAGATATTTTTTTAGCATTCAGCCAGCAGTTTTGATCAGTGCATTCTCATAATTAAATGGGTCAGGTCTAACTCTCCTTCTTTGGGCCACTTTTAATATGGGGAGGAAATTTTTACCATGTACAAAAATAAATTGCAAGAAAGATATACAATTTAGAGCACAAAGCATTTTTTCCCATTAACCTATCTGCTGTATGTGTAACGAGCTGAGCACTAATGGGCTCACTGTCACGAGTGAGACATATGTTGAGCCTATACTGCCTAGGTTGATTTTGGTCAAGTGGGTGAAGGTCAGCCTCCACCATCCCTTGGAAAGGGCTGGCTCTAGCTGCTGCTACACACTGCTTCTCTGCATTTAGCACTGGAACAGGCTGCCCAGGGAGATTGTGGAGTCCCTTTCTCTGGAGATCTTCAAGACACGCCTTGATGCAGTCCTGAGTAATGTGCTCTGGGCAATCCTGCTTTAGCAGGGGAGTTGGACTAGAAGATCTCTAGAGGTCTCTTCCAACTCTGACAATTCTGTGATTCTGTGATTCTTAGTGTTTTATGAGTGTTTTCAAAGTAAGTTTTCCTGTCAGTGTTTTTGTTCTCAAACCATTGAGTTACTGTTTTCTTCTCAATTGCCTGTCTGGGTTTTAACTTTCCTTATGTTCTGTGTCTCTGACATACTTATCTTTCAAGAGCAATGTTGCATTAAAACTGCACCAAGGCCACAAAGTTGTGCTGCAACAAACTATACTCTGTGCAACAGGCAACTCAGTCCCTAGGCTGGCTATATAGTTGTCAACCTTTTAAAGCAGATTGTTTCAGCCTAACTCATTCTTTTACATTTACAGTATCTAAAAAATGGCATGTCAGCACTTGTCGTATCATGTATTGTCACTATTCTAATAAACACTACAGGTTATGATTAGCTATTTGTCTGGTGATTTGCTCTCTGTGAAACAATCACATGATGCTTTTCTGTTTTGATACAAAACATACCACTCTGAGTCTAACTTTTATTTCACCAGATTATTGTTACATCCACTGCCTCCAGGTCATATCCCATAACCGGGAAAACATTGCCTGCTGCCAAAACAGTCCATACTGTCATAAATCCTGTTAAGACAGAAAAAAAACTAGTCAAGATCAGGTCTCTTGAGCTCTTAGAACAAATTAGATGTTGAATCTGTACAAGTAGTAAAAATTCAACAAGCAAGCAGATAATTCAAAGACTCATTGAAATTAATCCACGAGCATGGAAGTTATCCACTAATTGGGGCTGGAAGGAAAGATCGAGACTTTTTTATACCTAGCTCATATAACTCTCACTTGCAGCAAAGTGCTCGGTTGAATTTCTTACTAACTCAGTCTCTAGGAATCAATTAATCAGCATCTAAAGCAACTTTATTGTCTAGAACAACTTCAATCCAATGCTCTCCCCCTCTTCTGAAATAAAATATGCAATTGCTCTCACACAATCTCCATAATTTTTGCAAGTTCTCGTACACTTTTAAACATTATGCTCAGCATTTGAAACGTCATGCCTTTAAACCAAAAAACATCTTGGTCTCTGCAAACAGATGTGGCGTGCTTAGAGCTGTTTAATATCATTGCTACATATCTATTGATATTTGGTACTTTTCTTTAAAAGGTCATGTATTCAGTTGCTTCTAATTTTGGCAAACTTCTACTCTGACACATATTTTTTCTCTTGCTGGATATTATGCTTGTACAAGTGCGACAAAAAATTTCACACAAAAGGGTTTAGCAATTTCAAAGAAAAGAGGACCATGCTGTTGCACCCGTCCATCCCTTCTGCGGCAGTTATAACTCCCACATGTTTCATAAATTTGGCATAACAATTCCCAGGCTGTCAAGATTCCCACTTCATCATTTGACCTGTGTTTCAACACTCACTGCTTCTGTGTCACTGCTGGAGCACTGTGCAGATCTGAGTACCATTAACAAGAGTATCCCCAGGGCAAATCACACACAGAGAAAAATTAGTACCAGGAGTTGGCCAGATCAGAGGGTGAGAGGGAGAGAAACTGGGAAGCTGGCTGAGACAGGAAACACAGGCTAGATTCCAACAGTCATCTTTCCCTTTATTTGTAATCCTCTGGCCTTTTTAGTTACACAAAGGGTAACTGGGGATAATTCCAAAATTTCTAAATTTGCTTTAGCACTAAATTATGATAAATAGTCACAATCTTACTATTGTGTGGAGTAAAATATTCAGAAGTATTTAGACTTAAAAAAATATCCATAACGTGGAAGTGTAATGCAACCTTATAGCATACCACATTCACCTGAGCGTATGCAAACCAAGCAGGAAAAAAGTAAAACATTTTAATATTGCTGGAACTGCATTTTCAACTGAAAATTGTTGTTGAACTGTTTTAATATGTCCCTATATAGAGGATTAAAATCTTCTTTTTACAAACTATTCTCAAGTCTTCTGCCTTCAGTCTATTGTACTTAATATAGCCTCTGGCTTCTTTCACTCAGGTTGCAAACTCCTTCCTCCAGCAGAATTTCCCATTCATGTGCTAGAAGGCTTTTTGCCAGCTGGATGTTAACAGAGTACACAGAAAGGAACCAGCCAATTCCTTACAATATTTGCTCTAATCTTTATTCTCTCTTTCATATTATTTCTTTTCCTTCTGTTCTCTGCCTCCATGGAATTCTAAATCTTCATACAGTTCTCACTGTATTGATAATGTGCAGTTATTATAAAGCATAATATCCCTTTCCCTAGCCTCATTCTCCAAAGGAAAAGATTGACTTTAAAACCCCTACACCTAAAAAAACCCAACAAAACCCACCCCCACCCCCCAAAAAAAAACCCCTTAAACTAAGAAATGCATAAGAATTACATTTTGGGGGGTTGGTTTGGGTTTGGTTTTTTTTTCACTAGTCTGGACACATTTTTTCTGAAAATTTGTTTTCAGAGCTTTTAAGTCAATTTCAAATGATTAGCAGTACCTGGAGAGTTCAGAAATTACTTCCACTCTTGTTACTTTCACTTCATGACTCAAGTTTTGAAGAACTGTAGCTTGGAGGGAAAGACAACAGCATTGAATATTTTAAATCACGAAAATGTACAATAGAAGTTCACAAAATTGATCTGTGTGTTGTGCTTCATTTTCTACAAGTGCCTATTTTTGTTGTTGTTGTTATTATCGTATATTTAACATTTAGGTAGTGTCTTGCAAACATTAGCAAAATAAGTAATAATAGCATATATTATATATTAGAAGTGGTTCAGAGGAAGAGTTCATCATGTATGAGGACCACAGCTGGGATCAGTATGCAGACAGAACTAGAAATGGAGTTACTCACTGCCTGCTTAGCCTCACTGCGCTTCTTGGAGGGCTGCAGCGTGCCCTTCTGACACGTCTGTCTCCAACCCCAACCCTGCAACTGTAAATCCAACACCAGGAACACTTCTACACCACTCCAGAATAAAAGGCCCAGACATGCACATAACCCATAGGGTCCAGTCTTTCCACACCTGTGATAAGGGTTGTTTCTGAACACACACAGGTAAATATGCATTATTACTCCTATAGAACAGGGCTTCATACTTTCAATGTCTTCCACTAACGCTAGTAGAAAGCAATGATTCTTTGAGGCTAGAACTTGTAGCCTGCAATGATAAAAGCACCTGCATCATAGGCAGCATTTTCAAATTAACTCAACCGGATGCACCTGAAAGTTTAGCCCTAGCACCTGCTGGTCACCTAGCAGGTTATAAGAAGAGTTTGACTAGCTACTAGCATATTGGGTTCCTGACCTGTAGCTGAAGATGACTAATGCTTTTAAAGGTAAGAAATTAGTCTTTAGTAGCTTGGAGGAGAGAGGAAGAGAAGCTAAAAGCGGTGGTGAATGTCTACCTGAGTAACTGTGTAGAGTGAGAGCTGTTAACTACTTGGCTAAGCATATCAGAGGAAAATACTCTTTCTACTAATAGCTTTTTGGTTTGTTGTTTGTTTGTTGTTGTTGGGTTTTTTTAAATGAAATAGTGTTGCAGAAGACTTTAAGACTTACAGAAGTCTCAAAGATTTTTTTTTTGGTTTTGTGGAAGTTATAACTGGTAACATGTAGTTGCTGTGAATAAATTCTTATGCTTTTTGCTGAGCTCTAGATGAGGTAGGAAAAAACAACCTTGTGGGTCTTTTATCTGTTTTTAGAGTTGTGTCAGTGTTTTATGATGCAAAAGTTATTCTGCATGACTTATTTAAAGTTATGAGAGAATTCCTTGTCAGTTTTAGTTTTTCATATTAAGCACTGCTCCTCCTGTGTTATTTTATCTGCCTATTTTTCAGGAAAAGGAAAGAGGAAATAAAAATGAAAAACTACTACCCAAAAACTCTAGAACAATAATGCTGCTCTGTACTTACTTATTTTTGAATTCTTGTTTATCTTTAAGTGTAAATTTCATTAAAAGTGTGAAATTAGAACTTTTTTTCTTATTTTATGTTTTAAACAGTAATCCTTCCTCCTCCTTCTTTCCTTTATCCTAGGCATCCTTTCAGGCATCCAGATGCTAGTTGTTGTAAAATATGAAATCATTAGGGCAGCTCTATTTGTAAAAAAAACTTCTTTATAATATCTGAATTTAAGATTATGTAGATAATAAATAAAGAGACAAGCAGATTGAAAGTGGGAAAAGAAGATAAAGAGAGAAGGTAGTTACAAATAGCCATTAATATAAACAGTCCCATCTGGCAGAGATTTTAGGTATCACAGGAGGAAGGATTTAAAATAAGATTAAGTGATATGATCTCCAGGATTATCAGTGACATACAAAATAGACAAAAACTGTCCTTCTACTTTAAGTTCTTAAGTACTCTGTATCTTTAAGTCCAAGACTTACATTGTGAGACAACTAATTTGTCATCTTTAGTAATTTGGAGGGCTTTGCATGGGTAGTAAGATGGAGGTATTTGTTGGTGGTCTGGAGATCATGTGGATGATTTATCTGTGTAGTAGCTTAGGTGAAAAATAAAATGTCTGAAACTTAATAGTATAAGTTCAAGGCATGTACTTGCCAGGCAAGCATCTATCTGTGTGTACGGAATGGAGGAAAAGCTATCTTCACCAACTGTGCAAGAACTCATCTCTTGTTGGTTGGTGTATTTATCTGTTAAATTTAACTGTTACTTTGTTATGAATGTTATGAAGTATTGTTATGAATTTTATGAAGTATGATATCAAGTATTTTGATAAGACTGTTTCAACAGTGATTTGTTAAATGTTTTTCCCTTTCCACTCAATTCTTCACCATCTTGTTCAGAGTTGTAATAAACTCATCATCTAGAAAGTTGATTCATAGAAAGATGTTTATGATATAGAATGTGTCAGAAAACCATGTTTGTCTTAAAACCTCATATGTCTAGGTACTGGCCCAGTAGAAAGCTGTCATTGTGATTTATTTCAAAATACCTCCTCTTCATGCATAGAACTTAAGTCCAGCATGCTAAGGAGATCTTGAAAACTGCTTAATGGGAAAACCTCTGCAATGAAAATCTAATAAAAAAAAAATATTCTGCTTCCCCCCTTTATATGTATGAACTGCAATAATTTGTTTGTTTTGGACAACTTTTATGCTGAAGAAGAGGAAACTACATGACTAGATCTGCTGAAAGTGCTAACAGGAAGGGGTTGGTTGGTGGAAGGCAGGCAAGAGAGCATCTTTAAAAGAAAACTAATGCTCTCTAATAGTGGAGCCTTGTCTCCCAGAACAGTGTTCACTACTCTTCCCTTAAGACCAGTAAAAATGGAGGCTTATATCACCAGCCCTATTGTCCCTCTCTTCTGCAGTTCTTCTATCTTGCCCTTTAAACATCATTCTTGCAAGAAATTTTTGCAATGACTGTGTAATTGTGACCACAAAACACAGGTTAAAGACCAGGGAAACAACAGCAGGTAAGATAGGTTTCAGATATATCTGAAATAAGGAAGTTCACAGCTGGGAAAATGTATTTATAAGTCTCTGACTACACACAAAATTTTTCCACATAGAAATTGCAAACTATCCTTTGCTCTATTCTAATCAAAGAAACTGCACTCTACAGACTGTTTACAACAGCTTTTGAAATTCCACGATTTTCCAGTGATTGTGAAGTGGATATTCCTACTTAGTCAAGGCAAAGTAGTGAATAAGTATATGCTATTGAGCAAAACTTGTGCTAACTGTAGCTATGTAACATGTGTGGATATATATGTATGTGTACATATACACATGCGTGAGTGTGTTATAAATATGTCCATTAAACAACATGTGAAACTAAGCTATGCTTTTTACCCTTTAAGTGCTGGAATACTATGATGAGATCCTGTCTCAGCCTTCTGTTCTCCAGGGAGGAAAAGACTTAACTTCTTCAGTCATTACTCAGAACAGCTTCTCGTAGTCCTTTGATTATCAAAGTATGCTTGACTAAAATGGGATAATTGACAATACTCAAGATTAGTACTTTTTAAAAAGTTTTTATATATATTCCTGATAAAATAAAGGACAACATGCAAATGCCTTTTGATTTGCATTCTACATAATAGCTACCATTCAGTAAACTTTGGCACTCTTTCTTCATATTTAAATGTGACCTGCACCTCTGAGCTCCTGACACTACAAAATCATGGCATATCCCAGTACCTCATAATTCTGAATTTAATTGATACTTAAATTTATAAAAATAGTAACATAAAATTAATTAAAAAAATAAGGGTGGGGTGTGGAAGCCTACACTTCAAGCCCTTACATGCTGGATGAGTTCTGAAAACAAAAAGAATACATGTTTGCAGCTAAGCACTTGTAATATTTTTTCTTCTTTTTTGAGAAAGTAAACACATGTTTAGCACTAAAGAGGTAGCAGCAAGGAAAGCGATAAAGCTCCCATTCAGAATCACCATGGTCATCTGCAGTGAAGGCAACAGTTAGCCTTAGACTTTCACACCTGTAAATCGTGAGCAATACCACCAATGCAGGGTGCTGGTTTGTTTGCTTTTGGTTTTTGTAAGCATGGTTATAGTGTTACTATGGTCTCCACACACTTATGTGGGGTATGAGTGCTTGGGTTTTTTTGTTGTTGCTGAAGTGATGCATTATGCCTCCTGAAGCAGAGAGAAAATAGGCAGCACTCCTTTGCAGGAAGAAGGGCCTGTTTCTGCCCACCTGCTCAAACTCAGCCTGGAGCACCAGCAGAGCAGAAAGTTTCAAAAGTCTGTAGGGGCTGCTGGAAAAAGTCAAGGACATGGAGTTCTTTCAGCTTGGAGAGCCTGAAAAAGATCTGGGAAGTGCAGAGATCAGACAGTCAGACCTCAGGTATAAGGGAAAGAAAAGTTTTCTAGGGCTTGAATGCACTGTTTCTTCCTACAACTGAGCATTGGCTATTTGGCAGCCATCAAGCTGGAAACGGGAACCTGCCTGCAAGGACAGAATAGACTGAGCAAACGACTGTATATTTAAACTATGTATTCCTTTTCTGTCTGGCCTAGTTGCCTGAAAACGTCCATCATCTTAAGACACTTCTCTTGTTCATAGCCTAACAGAACTTGGCTTTAACTTTAAAAGCATTTTGTCACATTGAGAAGATGCCTATAGCAGACTGGTTACACTAATTGAGGGGTGCAGCTATAATGGGAAAGGTGAAAGTGAAAAGACTCTCCTGTAGCTATAATACACTTATCCAACTATCTCATGAGTAAAACAATAACTAGCCTACAACAAGGTTTAATTTTTTAAAATCATACAGGATAAGATGGTAGGTGTTAACTGTCAAAAAGAAATAAAAAGCTCAATAGAAAGCTATTGCAAAGACCATCCAAAATGATCCAAAATTTCATGACTGGATTAAAGATAAATGTTTTAAAAAAGAAAATCCTAATTTGAGGAGGAATCTCTTCACAAACCTGCTGGTTTCTGAGCCTTTAGGATATGTTTGGCACACACTTTCAAACTCCTCTCTGCAGCAAGGAAAGCTTCATTTCCTTTTAAAAAGGAAGATTAAAATTCCTGGGTTTGGGAGCTTGGGCTTTAATTAAAAGCTCAAATACCCACAGATACCAAAATCATGGCAATTGGGGGTAATTCAGAGTGGCGTCTGGTTTGTGTTTTGTTGTTGCTTTGGATTTTCTTTTAACAGTAAACACAACTCCTGAACTAATTAGCAGGCTTACTTGACAGTCATGGAAGGGATCATTTTTATGTACATGTTCAGTACTAAAGTGCCATGTATAGAAATTCATGCATTAAGGAATATAATACTGGTCAAAGTATTTGTATATTGCAAGCCTCAAAGATTATCATAAAATCCAGAATTTAAAATATGGAGTTTAGTGGGAGTTTGGACTTACTTTCAGACCCTTGAACCTTGTCCTGGGTTGAGAGACACAGGACTAACTTTTCTTCTAATACTGGGGAAAATTGCACTTCTAGAAGACTCTAGCGTCTCAATTTGTGAAAATATTTACTTTATAGCCAGCCAGGCTCTGTGGGATTCAAGGTCTTAGTGTTTTTGAGCCTTGCCAGGTGCAGGGACAAGGAGAAGCAAGGCCTGGGCATTTGACCCAGGCTGGCCAACAGGATTATTTCATACCACGAACGTCACATTCAATATAAATTAGAAAAGTTTGCTGCGTAGGGGTCTCTCCCTTGATGGTAGCGGGTCCAGACAACTCCTTGCCCCGGTGCCTGACCCCTGAGGCCTTCCCTTCCTCCTGAAGCCATTGCGCTCATGGTGTCCGCCATTTGCTGTCCCTGCTGGGAGTGCACAGCTTCCTGCTGATATAACTGGCTGAGTATAAATCCTGTATCTTATATCAGTATCAGGATTAATACTAGTTCTTTAGTATTGTTGTTAACTATTTAGTTTTAGTCTATTAAATCTATTTATATTTCAACCCTTGTGTTTTCCTTGTGTTCCCCAATTCCCCTTTCTGGCTGGGGAGGGATCATCGGGTGATAGAATAATTGTCTAAACGACAATAGATTGTTATGGGTTTTCTCAAACAATAACAAACCTTTATACTTGATGTCAACCTTGTTTAAATACAGTGTATTATTGAAATTTTCTCCTTTCAAAAAATGTTTCTAGGTTAATTGTACGACAGCAGAAACTTGTGCTTTAAGAAATATCAAACATGTAAAGATCCCATTACAGATTGGTAAAACACTGGAGATGTAGTACAAGATGCAATAAGAAAAGTTTGCATTTCAATCTTGAAGACTAGACTTGTTTTTTATTAACAGAATACTATGTATATTAACTAGAATACTATTGTAACTTGATAGAATCTCCTGTAGTGTCTTGCTACGTTGAAATGTACTCTTCTGAAGTTTTTCAAAGTATTGAACTATCCTGAAAATAAAGCTTGAACATCAGCTCTTCCTGTAAAAAGAATTAACAGGATGTAAAGTCTTGTAGTTTGGACAAGAGGCTATAGAGCTCATGACCATCGACACCCTTAAATCTTCAAGCATCAACAATGCTCCTGTCATCCTAAACAGCTCTTATTTTTCAGCCTGGTTTCCTTGGGAAAATAAGTCTTTAATCAATGTATGTCTATATTTCTGGCTGCAAATCAGTCTTAAGTTACTCTTGACTGAATTAGCAAAATCCAAACAAATTTGACAGGACAATTGAAGCGTCAAGTGCTCTTCTGTAATTTTCCTGGTGAAAGATGGACAAGTAGTAAAAAGAGTACTTGTTTATCACTGTCAAGGAGGAAAAAGCTATGACCTGAAGCTTATGTTGTATTCCATATTGTGGAATACAAACTGAGGCTCAGCTTTGACTTTTTCCTAGTTTCATCACTTGCATAACTTTGTTTCACAAATTCTAGTGGTCTTCGCTTTCTTCATTTTGAGTGGTTTTGTTGTGGTTTTTGTCGCTTTGCGTGGTGTTTGGTTTTGGTTTATTTTTTTGTGTGTGTGCAAAGCAACACACTCATGACATTCTGGAAAGGAAGTGGTGGACAGGTTTTCCTACTTTGCTTTCCTCTGGTAAACTGTGCAAGATAAGAGGGAGTGTTATGCTCAGTGGCAGGTGTGATGTATGGTGTTTAATGCAGTCCTAATCTTCCAGTTGCCTCACACTGGGTTACTGATGTAACATACAACACATATCCAAGTTTTAAGGAAATTGAATCATGTTAAGAAGGGTGGAAATCTAGTTCTGGAGTGACACGTGTTTGGGTGCTCTTCCAAACCAAGCCTGTTTACCTGTCTTGTAAGGCAGGCAGAGTCAAAATGTGATTTCAATATTGATAGCTGTGTGGAATTATTTGTCTCAAAAAGTAAACTGTAATAACCCAAGTATCTTAAAAAAAAAAAAAAGGCCTGCTCCAAGTTGTTATGAGTTTCCCTTATATTTCCCCTACAGTCAATGAGGGAAGATAAGCTCCAGACACAGGAGGAACCTAGATAACCTGCTTCAAGTAAATCATTTGCTCTAACTATCTAATTAACTTTGACAGCTAATTTTAGGAGATTTAAGTCTCTTGCTTGTCTGACAACTGTACTGAGGGTTTAGCAGGTATTTTATAAACCTCTGAAAATCTAGTTACAAAAAAATAGTCTGTACAATTCTTTCAAGGGGACTGCTATAATGGAGTATATCTAAAATGTATGGAATTTGTGGGCTATTCTTCTGAGTTGTGCAGTCATACTTGTACTGCTACCCAGGATTGTGTTTAAACTGCATGGCTGGGGTGGTGGTCTGAAAGGTGATGAGGTAAGAAGTTGGCTTTTTGTTCTATCTACTGCTCTACTCATTATCAGTCTCCATCTTCTTTGAAAAGAGAGCTAGGTACATAGAGTTCATTTGCAGTGCCTGTCACGTATAGGGGTAAAAGCAGTGTTTAGTTTTCAGTTTTTGTGTTATCAGAAGTAACTGCTGTAGTTCGTTTGTACTGGTAACTGTCTAATGAGATATTTGAGTTCCAAAGAGGGAGTAAAAAATACAGTGGTCATTTCTTTATGGTATAAACCCTTACATGCTAATATGTTCTAAACTAATTTTTCATTGACAAAATGCATTTAAAATTAAAAATAGGTTTGAATTCTGCCACATCTTCTCCTGTCTCTGGATGGGAACACAAGCACGTCTAGTAGGGTTAGTAGAAGTGAGTATGCTTCCTTACTCACTGTGTGAGCGTTGTGGTTTTGCCCCCTTAGAAGCAGCTTGCTATTCATAGGTTCTAAAGCTGGAAGCAGTACCAAGTCAAAGAATGCTTCTGACTTCAAGGATTCCACAAGGCACTAGGACTATATAGGAGCACTGTGCTTATGAGAGCTTTCTGCTCTGAAGTAGTCTGTCCTTGGCTCCACATGAGGATTCAGTGTAGATCTAAACTGTTCCCAGAATCTTTTCCTAAAGCTCCTTAAGAGGGGGTGGGGACTGTATCTATGTACTTTGTCATTATAGTATAGTTTGTTGCTTTTTCACAGAAGCAAAGGCAAAGATAAAGGTGAAAGCTGCAGAATCCCCACAAATGCTGAAAACCTGTTATTATATCAGTAGGTGAAATGATAGGTGATCCCTTGAAAGCAACATCTCCCTCTGCCCTGCTGCTGATCTGGTCTTTTATGTAGTGGAAATAAAAAACCTCACTAGCTAACGCGTATAGATGTGCAGTCTAAAGCAGCAACATGCAATGCTTTATCCTCAGTTCTGCATTCCCACAGAACTCAGCTATCACCAACTCAGCTTTTCACCAACATGAAGCTTCTTGTCAGATAGCTAGCAGACATGAGGAAGTCTGAGGAGAAATAAATAATAGGCATGCCTCTACTAAAGAAGGACAGAGGGAAGAAGGTGAAGAATGTATTAAATGAAAAAGACAGAAGATTTTGAAGAGAAAAGTGATGAAAACTCACTCTTTAGCCACCCATGGTATATAGGAGTTCAAAGGCCTCAAGAGAGGTGCAACGGTGAAGAACAATTCTTGCCAAAAAGCAGTGAACTACAAAGTTAGAATTTGTATTGAGGGTAGTCCAAACTCTGTAAATTTTAATAATCCTTACATGTAAAAATGCTATTTATGGTCATCTGCATAGTGTCAGCAAGAGCTCTGGAATAATGCCTTAAAAACACAAGTATCTGAGTTTGGAGAGAAGTTAAGTATTTGAACCACAGCACACCAGTTTAGCAGAGATACTTGCATCTGGATTTGTTTTTTGTTGTGATGGTTTTAATAGTTTTGAGTTTTCTATTGACAATATTTTCCTTTTTGCCTGCCCAAACCCTGTATATCATTGCTTTTTCTACTATGTCAGAGTTCTGACATAAAATTTTTTGATTTCCAGAATAAGGGGTTAAAGGAGCAGATATAACCTGCACACTCACCAGCAGCCTAATAAAGCATTTAGTACAGAAGGAAGTGGTGGAAATAGTAAAAGACCTGTATGAGTAAAACTGCATAAAAGGACCTCAAATTTACCTCAAAGAACACTTCACTGGGGTGTGGATTTTCAGAAGAATACAAAATTAGTCTGTACAGTTGGTTTCTGGAGAAGACTGCTTAGCTACAGAGTTCAATTGTAATGCACAGTAGAGAGGAGGGAAAGAGGACAATGAGCTCAAGCAGAGGGCCAGAAGAAGGATAAGCTGATGAGAGGATATTGCTTTGAAGAAGTAGGTTAGCAAAAGGACATTGACAACCTTTCAGTAAGCTACAATTTTGCTGCATTTCACACACTGCATGCAGATTGTGCTAAAGCCCTTACAGAAATAAATTGTGCAGCGTGTCCTGTATCCTGCACCCTTACTCTTCCGAGAGAGAAGAGTGACTGGGGGTCATAGTCATTGCTAGCATCAGCAGGTACAACTTGCCTGGAGTCAGTGGAGCTGAACACCCACTCCTGGCAGCAGTAAACTTTTTTTCTTCATAGGCAAATGACAATGTTTCAAACTGTTACTATTGGGAATATACATTCAGTAAATATGATAATACTGTATGTAACATTCTGGATATGTTATCCAATTACCTGTGTCGAGTTGATTATGTTTATCACCTGAGATGGAATAATATACTTAAGGCAAAGAAAACCGTACTTTTTTTTCCTCTTAGAAAATAATTTTCTAAATGCACTGGAAGAAAAGACTTGCTTTCCTTCTGGGTAGAATAAACTCCTGTTTAGTTTGAATGAACCACTTTCATTTTCCCATTACTATGATTTCAGCTCTGCAGAAGCATGACTCCTGTGGATGGCAACAGGGATTATCTAGTGATTATTGCACAGAGCGCATGCATGGAATATTTCAACACTATTATGTCAAGTGCAGATGCTGCAGAAGCACAGCTTCTTGCCTTTCTTTTTTTCCCCCCTCCTTCCCTTCCTTTTTTTTTTTCCCCAAGCTATTGTCTGTTTTAGGCTTACTAGTGACTGTATCCAATGCAGACGGGGAAAAGGGGGGGCAACAGTGGAGTGGGTGTGTCAGGCAACTGGGGAGAATGATGTTAGAACAGCCACAAAGAACAAAATCCTGAAATAACTAATGGACAATCACCTCAGTAATCTAATGCTGGATGCCCCAGTACTTAGAAGACTGTACCCCCAATGGTAAATGTAGCTGGTTCTGGAATATTTTGGGGGTGTATAGGGTTTGGGATATAGGTCTGTGGATTTTTGTTTTTTCTTAGGAGGGTGAGAAGTTGGTGTTTGGTTTTTGGTTTTGGTTTTTTTTGTTTTGGTTTGGTTTTTTTTTGTGGTTTTTTTTTTAAGTTGTCTCCCTTCTTTCCCCTCTGTCCTAAGAAATTAAAGACCCAGAAACCTGGTCTGAGAACGACCTGAAGATCTGGAGCAGGAAGGAGAGGCTTTTGCAATAGGTGCAAGAGGGCCTGGAAAACAGCCCCTCTCTGCTTGTGCACAGTGTCTCCCACGCTGTTTTTCTGAATAAATAATACTGTGTTTATTTAAAGATGTGTAGCACTATCTTAACCTTCATCTTGGAGACACTGCTAGCTAAAGGCTTCTTGACAGTATAGGCAATGCTGATGTTATGTCTCAAGGATGGGAAAAAACGCAACTCTTTAGAATCATTCAGGTTGGAAGAGACCCTTGGGATCATAGAGTCCAACCATCTACCCTACTCTACAAAGTCCTCCCCTACACCATATCCCTCAGTACCGCATCTAAACATCCCTTAAACACAGCCAGGGATGGTGACTCAACCACCTCCCTGGGCACCCTATTCCAATGCCCGACCACTCTTTCTGTGAAAAATTCCTTCCTAATGTTCAGTCTAAACCTACCCTGTTGGAGCTTGAAGCCGTTCCCTCCTATTCTGTTGTTAATTACCTGTGAGAAGAGACCAGCACCAACCTCTCTACAGAGTCCTTTCAAGTAGTTGTAGAGAGTGATGAGGTCTCCCCTCAGCCTCCTCTTCCTCATACTAAACAGTCCCAGCTCCTTCAGCCGCTCTTTGTATGATTTGTTTTCCAGGCCCTTCACTAGTTAAAAGCAAGAAAATCAGTTCTGGGAACAGGAAGCAGGGTGGGACAGAGTCCTTTGGCACAGGGGAAAAAGAGGGCTAGGAGGAGCTGTAGAACAAGAGCTGCTGGAGTTATGGAGGCTGTAGGCTGATAAAACTGTGAATGGAGATTACCCTTTTTCCATCTAAAAATTGGTGAGAGGGATGAGTGTAGCTAGAAATTGGGAAAGGGGCTTTAAGGGAGAGAAGTGAGCACTTCTGGCTGCATGGTGTTTAGAGGAGCAGGTTGCTGTTTTTCCTCATTCTGGGCAGCTGTCTGCTCATCTTGGGTCCTAGTGTATCTTAGTATAGGCACTGAGATAAACCTATGGTACAAGAGCTGAGCAAACGATCAGAATGAACTGCAGATGTCTTGGGCTCAAAACAGCTTGTAGTATTTCTAACTGAAGTGTCTGGACCTTAGGATGAACAATGGAGTGGGGAAATAAAAACCCAGTTCAAATAGAATTCATCAATGAAAGCTGTATCCCAGAATAGGTAATACATAAGACTTGTGTGCCAAGATGAGTGTTTATCTAGCTCTTAAGAATATCAAGGGTGGAGGAGCCCAAGATATAGTACGGGTGGGTTCAGTGGGCTATGACAGGAAAATAATTTTATCTTTTTCTTGATTTCTTTGCTATCTAGATACTCAGGTTTTTTTCTAGTAAAGAACGTGGGGTGTAAACTGAAGGGCTAAATAAAATGATGTGTAAGTAGATACAGAACACAAATTTAAATAATCAAAAAATATATATTTTGGTAAAATCAAATGTGCTGTTGGAGATCCAGGGACAGCAAACAGTTATTGGTCTAGAATTTATTTAAATGTCACTTACAATTTATTTAAATGTTAATTGAATGCTCACTTCTTTTGTCTACCATGACAATTAAAAATATTTGGTGTATGCAAAAATAAATACACTTATTGTCTTCTATTACCTTGCATTTTTGGCAAAGCACTCATTTTTTTCAGAGGTAAAAATTATGGACAATCTTCACATTGTGATGACTGTTAGTGCAGTAGCATGAAACTTCTTTCATCAAATGATTAATACAAAATGTGTTCAGATTATAAAGATTCCACTGTACTGTCTCTTTAATTGTACTGGGCAAGCCAAGAAAATTTTAAGCAATGTACTTTGATTTCAGATCAGGTAAGCTAGTTGAAACAATTAGCTTACATCTGCATCACAGTGAGGTCTGGCAGATAGAGATATGCAGGCAACTTAGAGTTGAAAAAAAAGCCTGAAACTCCCATGCCATGCTGCCAAGTTTCAGATTAAGTCAAACCTCCTCTTAACAATTTAACTTCTGGGAAGGTGGAGGGAAGGAGGGCAGGATTTGTTCTCTCTTACGTGGCTGTAACATTATATAATGGCTGTCTGAGTGAGCTGTGCTGGGTTTCTGTTATGGTCAGTGAACAGATCCTCAAGTGAGGCTCATGTCAGCCTATTTTAGTATTCTCATCTGAAATTATGTGTATCATGCCCATGACACTCCTGTTTCTCTTCCCTAGTTATATGCCCTGTATGATTACATTACAGATCTCTGTGTATGAATTAATGTATTGTCAGGTGGAGAGCTCCTAATCTGTCATCGTCTGAGCAACAGAAACTGATTTACCCGACCCTTGTCATCATATGAAAGATGGAATAAAGGTTGATACTCCTGGACTTAGGTTAGGGCGTTTCTCATCTGCCAGTTACAGAGAATAAATCCCACAATGTAGTAAGCATAGACAAGTTTTCCCCTTTTTGCATGCTAGTTGTCTAATTCATGAGTAACAGTTTCTATGTGTCGTTAGAAAACAATACTGTTTTTTTGCTGTCACATTATAAGCCTATGACTATTAAGAATGGACTTTTTTTAAAGCAAACAACAAAAACCCTTACAAAGGAAAAAACCAATAACCACAACAACAGAAAACCACAAGCAACCCGAAACACAAAACTTTATAGCCCTTCCTGAACCAACAACAAAGGGCAGAAATTACCACAGCGGATACAATAAACTAGATTACCAAAGTTACGCTGATTGAATTGTGTCCTTAACATGTAACACTGTTGATTTGCACATGTAAAGTAAGCACGTGTATTTATAAATTAAAATTCCATAAATGCCAACACAATGTTTGTATGTCTAGAAGAAATGTTTCAGTTTTGATTGAATTTTTTAATGAATCAGTTTTAGAGGGTTGAGGAGACATCCTCTTAAACTCTAAGACAAGTCATTCTTCAACAGTGATCTCTATTAGAACTGTCTGAAAAAGTAAATAGTGGGTTCAAGTACCTGTATCAGTGGAAAAACTTCTCAAGTATTCTCCAGGGACTTGATTCAAGCAATGTTAGTCAGAGTTAAGACTCTTATTTGCTTCAGTAGGATAGAATTAGTCATTTGCATAACATCACCATTATTGCTTTGGAGGTGGGAGAAGAATATAATGTTAATGACATTCACAGCTTGTCATAAATTGAGAAGAGTTGGTAGTGCCAACTGAGAAGATGAAAACAAAGAAACTAACAGAAATGCAAGCCAAGTGACTTAAATGTAAACTAAAATTTACAGAGGAGGCAGGAGTTGAAAAACTTGTTCTAATAGAGATGCAGACTGCTGGTGGATGGTAAAGCTGGCTGAATACTGAAAATACTTATTCTTAAATAATTATCCCCTAAGGAAATGTCAGCACTTGCAGCTGGTTAACTATTTGGATGGCTCAAATGAGTAACAGATTAAAAACGTGTTTGTCTAATGCTGTAGCCACAAAAAATGGACTAAGCTTCAATATGGAGACTGCAGGTAGTGGAAGTGGTCTGTCTTTCTAGAGCTCTAACATGCTGGACGCTGTAATATCTATTAATTATTGGAAGAGATTTGGATAGAAGTGATGAAAAATCCTTGTAAAGTTGGGAGAAATTCTCGAAAGGGAATTGAGTAATAAGACCCAATTCAGTCAAAGCCCCAGCAGTTTGCTGGGTAGCGATGCAGTAGTTTCCAACTTCCCAAGGAGATTGCTGTGGGTCACTGTACAGCCCATACAAGGGACACTACTGCAATCAGCAAAGGAAATGCCTTATCTAATGTAGCAGCAAAAGCTGTAGCTCATCAACCTGCAGTAGATTATGGCAGTTCCTTCAGATGAGAGCTCATGGTCCAGTGTCAAGCACCCAAGAAAAGTACATCAATCAGATATGACAAATGAAGAAAAAGAACAGTGGAGAAAATGGGAATCAATAAAGATGAATATGGATAACAGGGACGGGGGAAACCTGTCTTATTGAAAAAATACCTGATGACTACAACCAGATAATTTTATGATAAAACTCACGGAGCAGTGGAAGCAGTAGCTAATCAAAGTATACAGCAAGCATGGGTGGCACCGGGTGTCTATCCAGCTACTAAAAGAATTATTAATGCCTGTCCTACTTGTCAGAAATTTTCAAATACACAAGCCTGTGTTTGAATTGGGAAACCAGCCATAAGCTTCTTTCCCATTCCAATGATTGCAAGCATCAGCAGCATATGCTATGTCTTCAATACGTGGATATGAACTTTTGCTGGTGATAGTAGATCAATTATCAGGATGAGTGGAGGCTTTCCCAACAAGAAAAGTGGACACTGGAGGAGTAATAAAAGCTCTCTTTAAGGAAATTTTTCTGAGGTATGGAGTACCAGAATCTATTGAACCAGACAGAGGGTTACATTTCACAGCAGAAATAATCAACTAACTTTTATAAAGTTTAAGAATAGAAAAAATATTGCACACTCCTTATTACCCTGAAACATCCAGGCAGGTAGAAGGGATGAATTGCACTATTAAGGAGAGACTACCTAAAATTTGCACGCATATGGAGTTAAAATGGCCAGAACAATTAAACTTAGTATTATGGGACATTTGAAATGCCCCAAGACAACCCTTAGGACTATTGCCTGTCCAAGTCATTTCGGGGAGACATTTAGCTATATTGGGGACTTATATCTTGCCCAAAACCATTATTTTGAATGGAGATGAGCATTTAATGTTCTATGTTCTAAGCTTACAAGAAAGCTGCAAAACTAGAAGGGTTCAGTGCTACCAACCCACCCCTCCAGAGATATAGGTACATGAATTGCAGCCTGGGAATAGAGTTTTATTAAAAGTATCTTCCTGTAAATCTCAATTGGATCCCAGGTGGAAGGGGCCATATACTATCTTACATTCTTATTGTTTTTACTGCTCTAAAAGTTACATGAAAGGGAGCTTGGATCCATCATTTGCACGTTAAATGGTTTCCAGAGGATCATTCAGTGGATGAACAATAACCAGCAGAGGGAGAATCTACTGCGACCACTGTTTTAGAAATGGAAACCATAACATTTTTTTTTCCAGAGCTACTTGGATGCAAGATTTTCCAACCACCTGGGGAAATTATGGCAATTCTACATGTAAAATTGCTAACCTCTGCCATGCTTACTACATGGCTAGGGGGAGTATCTAAATCAATATAGCCTCATTGGAGGGGAAAAAAAAATCTCTATTTCAATTCTTCATAATCACAAACCATAGTCCAAATTACTAATAAAACTAACTGTTGGATATGTGCTCACTTCCCAAGTCTCTCAGCTTCAAGAATTCCTATGTTAGGGATACAAATACCAAATAACATATTGAATGCCTTATGGACAAATGCTATTTTCCATCAAGACCAGAAGTAAAGAAGAAATATGCAATATGTGTAAATCATCATGCTCACCTCCGTCAACTTCAGATCCTAATACTATCCCTGTAGGCAACTTTAATAACTAACTAAACAATGAAAGTAGGAATAGAAGGAATACTTGGGGGGTTTTCCAATGCACCTTGGCCTGTGCCTGAGTGTAAAGGGTGGTTTTGGACATGGTAAGAGAGCTTACAAAACTTTACCAGGAGACTGGTTGGGAATTTGCACCTTGGGAGCTGTTACTCCTAATATTTCTGTGTTCTCAAATTTAACTATGGAACCAGGCTCACGGTTATGAATGTTTGTTCATAGAACCAAACATTGTAATCCACTAGTAGAAAGGCTGACTGCATTCCACTCCTTTGCTAGATGGTTTCTTCCCTGGTTGGGAGCAAGCGAATTAGAAAAGGTATTAGTTAACATTTCAGTGGCAATAGAAATTCTTGGCAATAATATTGCTGATGCAATTATGGCATTACAAGTAGAGGTTTCACAACTCTCCAAAATTACACTGCAAAATATAATGACATTAGATAATTTGTTAGCCTCGCAAGGGGGACTATGCATGAACTTTTAGTATTGATACCAGTTGCTGCATATACCCATCAGAACGGGAGGACTTCAGCTGACATCCAGAAGTTGTGGGAACAAGTAAAATTAATGTATAAAGTACAATACGATAATGCTTCAGCAGGATTCTAAAAAGTACGGACTTGGCTTACCTCCCGGATACTAGATTTAGGAGCGCGGGCAAAATTCTTTATGCGTTATTGAGTTTTATAATAATCTCTGTAATACTGTTTGTTTGTATTCAGTGTTGTAACATTTGCTGTACTCAACTGCGCTCACACCTTAGAGATTGCAAATATTCTGCTCCCATATAATAATAAAGGGAGAACCGTTCTTGAAAAGACCATTGTATAGTTAAAACTTGGCAATAGTAGTAACATTAGTAGAAAAAGCTTATATGCTGCAGTACAGGAACTATAACAACTATATTATAACATACCAAAGAGCAATCCACAGAATTAGTTGTGACAGGCCTAAGAGGATGTGAAACAGGATATAGCACTACTGTATATTGTATAAAAAGATATCTGTCTCATAACGAAACAATGAACAAATCAAACCTATAAGAAGAAAGAAGACCCCAGACCTTAATATCACTATTGGTCTGAACTATTGTGTGAGGGGTGGGAAACTTGGGCTATAAGGGTACAACTGCCCAGAGATTTCTCTTGGGGTGCCTCTTCAGAGTCACCCAGTTTGAGCTGTAGTGCTACTAATAAAGAGAACTTTATAGAATAATCTTTCTTTTGGCTTGCTGACTCAGTGGATCCTGGAGTCAAATCCTGTTATGGTGACTGGCATGTAAAATTTCCATAACGCTAGGCAAGCCTCATGATGTTTGATAGGTGTGTAGACAGGTCAAGTGTCAGAAGAATTATTCATACACCAGTAGTGGAATTAAGAAAGGAGACCTTTTAAACTGTATATTTTTTTAATACGTACTTAAATGGAAGGAAAAAAAAACAATTAAGGATAATCCCAAAGTACTTGAATTAAAGAAACTCTAACTTTAATTTCATTTGTGAGTCATAATCTAGAAAAACAAAATATCCACTGAGAAAAACAAGGTCAAAACCCACATACCTCAAATCTGTAGTACTTCCATATTTTAGTTATGTATTCAAGCATGTTAGATCCTGATTACCGATTTAATCAATGGCTAGATAGCACAATTATTAGAAAGCTTAATTTCCTGCACTTTCAACATGGGAAAACAGGCTTTCTTGGTTTAGTTTCTGTGGTTTAGTCTTAAATTTACTGCTTGCAGTTTGATGGTTGTTTTTTTTATTTTTGGAACTCCCTAGTAGAACTGTCTTTGTAGGCGTAGTTTATGTTGTTGGTATTGATTAACTGAATCAAACTGTCCAATAGGAGACCATGGCTTAGATGTGTTCTTTTGCAATTCTAAATCTGAAAAAAAAAAAAATTACTTGTGTGAACACATGGTTCTTAAAAAAAAAAAACAAAAATAGTAATATTGCTGTGCTATATATTCAGGGATTTTTTTAATTTGAAAAATAATCATGTGAGTTTAAGATAGGCTGTAGAGGTTTCCTTACACAAGCACTTACACTCAAAGATTGTTTAAAGAACTTGTGAAAACACATATGTCCAAATACATATCAAAGGCAAAACACTAGCATTCAGTCTCCAGTCCACTAGGGTCAGATTTCCCAAGTCACTTGAAGCAATTAGTTATGATTTCCCAGGCTGCAACTCCAGCGAGATATAGTAGCTGCAGGTTCTGTAGCTTTTAAGAATGCCAACTGATTGAGGGACATCAACTGATGTCATTGGGCATAACATTGATATTGCATATCAACATAGGTGACAGGGTATTTAGCAGCAAGTTGTCTGGGAAGGAAGCACTTACAATCTAGTATATATTCTCAGCATGCACATGCATCCTCTATGTTTGCAAGCAAGAATATGAATCTTCTGCAGCCAGAAAATTTATCTTCTGTTTTGCTTTTTCTTTTCACAAAATTACTCAAGCGGTACACACATTCACATTGTCAGATATTAACCTTAACTAACCAAAGTTTATCTCAAGGATGATGTCTGCAGGCTGCTGAAGGCAATGAGGTGAGGTGTTTAATGCAAGTTCTGGTACTACTTTTAATGTCAAGGCAAATGCAAGAAGTAAGCTGTGGTATGTATATTGATCTACTAATGGTGAACTAAATAAACTTACTTAGAGCCAGTACACTACTGAAAGCATTTAATGTCCTTACACATTGCTTGAATTTTGCAGTTAACAGTCAACAAGTAGAATTTTACAGGCCATTAGTCTATATGTGAATTATTGCCCCTGGGTATTGTAGAAATGGAAAACACTGTTTCATTTTAGAAATGCTCTTTTCTGTGCAATTAAAATTTCATAATGATATTTAGGCACATCAGTTTAGGACATGTGCCTAGTAACCGTATCAGCATTAAAGACTTTAACATTGCCTTTCGAACAGTTGGTCTCTTGATTTATAATCCACAAAATGAAAGAATTTAGACAAAGGGTAGGAGCAGCTATTGTCCATAGTAGTAAATGCTTTTATGCAATTGCTAAGTTTATCAAAATACATGTATTCAAGAGCCGTGCAGATTGTTTAAATCATATGTTGCAAACCTCATAATAACTAGTTAAATTGTAAACCTTTAAAAAATCCTCAATATAAATTCAACTATTGTGAATCATTTATCTGTCTGTCATCCAGGGATGCTGGAATGGCTGCCCCTGAATGTTTGTTTTACATTTTATATATTAAAGCTGGACAAAGGAGAAAAGCCACACTCGGATCATACAAACAAGACAAACCACAAAAGCCAGAGCATTCAAATTTAAATATGTAATTTAAAAGATGCTTTTGAATTTACAGGGTTTTGTCAGCATATATCCAAGCTATAACGCTATTTAAATGCAGGTTTTTGTCTACATCAGGTTTCTGATTCAAACAAGATAAAAAGCTGTTTGAATTCATTGTTCCTGTGCGTTTGTAGAGCAAAAAGCTATCCCACACAAGTGTCAAGCTAGATATTTTTTTTTTTTGTTTCTATTTGATTCATAAGACACAGGGATTGTGGTTCCTTTTACGTTTAAGACAGAAAAATTCTTTCATTTGAAAATCACATTGTGAAGATACCTCTTTCTTAGCAGCTACTTAATAGCAGGTTTTTGACTTTTCTTTCAGAATATAAAGTTCCTTCTGGAAAGAGTATTAAAGACAAGTTTAGTAGACTAATTTATACCATTGTCAAAATTGTATGATGAAATGCTATTATGTAAGCATATAAACTTTACTCAGAAAAGTCTTCTAAAGAGGTCAATTCTTAACATACCAGTTGAGGCTTATTCAGCAGGTATGCTTGTATTTCTGCTTGTTACATATATGAATGCTGAAGAATTATTACAAGTAGTGAAATCTAATTTGAAAATCTCATCTCTAAAAGCAGTTGCTTCTTTGAGTCACTGATTTCTCTCTACCATTTCAGACTTCCTCAGAAATGGGACAAGCGTGATCTACGTTTGCCTTCTTCAAAACATACTTGTCTGCTGCTGCAAAATAATAAATTTTCCTGTCTCTTCACTTTTGTCCTTCAAATTCAGTGCTTAAACCATTTGCTTAAAGCTTCCTTTCGTTCAACTTGCTTACTCATATATCCATTGCAAAACACTTTCTAACAGCCTTTTCCCAAAGCATGTGCTACACTATATTCATAATTTCTCTGCTAGTGCAATTCTTGATGGCAGATTCCTTAACTTGTATTGGCTTTTTCTGATTTTTTTAAAACTTATTTCCCTCTACTCCCTTTCAACTTCTCTAATAATTTCTTTTTTTTTTCTGTGTAGGTTCTTGTAAATTGTAAGGTTTCAGATTCATGTTTATTCCTTAATAATCTTTGTGGGAAATTTCATGTCCACATGTGGTATTACTTACTAAATCTCTGCCAGCAAGTTAGTGCTCTACTTCTGACCACTGTCTTGTTTCCTCAGTCCTGTATCTCTTATATCTTAATGTTAGTCCTGTATAACTGACTGTCATACTAAACTCATTACAGGTAAACTAAATGCACTTATCTCTCTGGAGCTGTTCAGTTCTTTACTTGTTCTTCATACACTGGGAAATAATGGGTCTTTTGGGGGGGTCGGGCAGGTTGTGTGGAATTTTTTTTTTGTTTTTTCAAGCCGTCATGGGCTACTTGAGAGCAGCGAAGAGCACTTCTCATCTCTTGTCTAAACACACAGATATATTTATCTCTCAAGTAATCTACTTATTTTACAATAAAGGGCCAAATCAAGCTGTGTACTCATTTACTAAAACCTTGAAACAGAAATTCCCCCTCCAAACGCACACTTCTGCAAAGTGAAAGAACATTTCTTTCTCCTTCTGCTCTGTTCTTTCCTGGCAACAGGAGCTTGAACCCTGTAAGGGCCTTTTACATTTAGGTACTGCCCAATTAGGTTCATTAAACTACAGTCTTAAAAGTGTTATGTGGACATTCGATCCAAGAAAGTTCAAGAGCAACCAAGACAGGAGAGAAGGCTTAGGCTGGTGTTTGTATCATGTTGCCTTTTTTTAAAAAAAAAGAAACTATTGACATTTTTAATTATCATGGGGATTGTTTAAAGTTTAATGTTGATTCCACTAATTAATTCCTGAAAACCAAGCATGTAGCAGTAAGCATGGCACTTCTATAGAACAAGCTGTGTTTGTAGATCCTTACTAACTGTATCTCAGGTAGACTCCCAATCACTACAGGGTGGTGACTTTAAAATTGTTCTATTCCATGGTGCCTTTCAGATTAACAAAGGGTAGTAAAGAATATACATGGGATGACTAAAGTCAAGGGAAAAGGGCTTCTCCCCACCCCCATTCCCTCCACCCTTTTTTGGTTGTTGGTTTTGGGGGTTAGCAGTGTAGTTTCTAGATAGAGAGCAAAACATACTGCTTGATTAATGAGAACAAAGGAGTAACTGATATCCCAAGTTTTTTTTCTTTTTTTTTTTTGAGTTACTTTTGCAATCATATTAAAAGTCTCTCAACATCCTTAGGAGAACAGTCAATGCTCAGCTCCCAAACCTGGATTTTTCTTTAGTAACTTTATTGATCAGAGGGAGAACCATTTTTCCCCCATTGATTAACAAGAAATTATTTTCTAAAACCTTAGAAATTATAGAGGAAAATGTTATGAGAAACCTTGTTTTGCTACGAATTGTATTTATTCAAGACTTCCTAACAGAGGGAAAGGATACATTTGAAGAATATCGAACGTGACATACTTGTGTGGGTCTTACGCTATTGTTATATCCATCCAGTATCTTCTTGCTAAAAACTGACATCAGAACTAAGGGAGAAAAATGTAATATGTAGTCCCCATGGGTCCCGATCTCTATTCCCCATGGTTCCTATACCACTCAGGGAGGAGGGGAGCTACAGGAGGTAGGGATGAAGGAGTGAAGTTGAGCCTTGGAAGCAGGGGGAAGATGATTTAGTTTTTTGTCTTTGTTTGTTGCTATCCTGCTCTATTTTTAACTGGCAATCAATTAAATTAATTTTCTCCACGTTGAGCCTGCTTTGTCTGTGGTGGTGACCGATAAGTGCTTCCTGTCTTTACCTCAATTCATGAGCTCTTCTGCATTATTTTCTCCCACTCCTGTCTGTTGAGGTGGGGGAGTGAGATAGCGGCTAGGTGGGGGTTTGGCAGCCAGCTGAGGTCAACTGGCTTACAGTGTGAAAGTTTTCATAGTGTGAAAGTTTTCATAGTGTAAGAGCTTTGCTCAGTGAATTTGAGGGAGATCAACATAAAGGGTATATTAGTAGCTGTGAAAGAGGCATAACTAAGACAGCTGTTCTAATAAATTAAGCTTTTCCCTAGGCACTTTCACACTCCCTTTTCTTAAGATGTCAGTCACACCTTCCAGATGCATCTCTTCCAGCTCTCCTCCCCCTGGGATAAAGGACAAACAGTATAGCGGCAATATTATGTTGCTTCCCGTGTAGCTGCAAATGTCCTCGACAGCTGGGGCAGGAAAGGGGGGCTTGTGTAAGAAAACAGAAAGACTTCCAAAGGTTTAGTTAGCATTAAGAGGCATGATGTTTGAACACCATCAACAAACTAAACTGGCAGAATACATATAGTGTTGGTACTCTACATGCTTTTTAAAATAACTTCAGGAAAACTGTTTTAAGGGATGCGGTGAGAGGGGTGTGTGTGTGATTTATTTGGTGAGGGAAGAGTTGTGTTGGTTTTGGTTTGGTTGGGTTTTTTTGTTTTTTTGGGTTTTTTTTGACTTAATGCTGAGGATATGATACTAAAGCCAGACTTTTTAATTACGATTGTTCATCAGCCGTCTGCCATTTGCAGGTTTTACTCTGTCATTTTTGTTTATTTGGGCCAAGCATTATAATGTCACCAGTACATGTACTGCCACACTTCAGCTTGAGGCAATTCCCTTTTAAGTCTTTGCTTTTATTTTTTTTTATTTTTCTTCCCCCTCTGCTTCTCTAATAAGGTCGCAGTTATATCATGATGTTCCAGAAATACGCAGCAGCTATACCTGTCATTGCACTGGTCTTTATCTGTTAGCTTGCTTGTCTGCTAGCCTGCTGAGCTATCAAGCAAGCTTCTACTATGAAGATTCTGAAATATTACACTTTTGACAATAGAAGAACACTTTATTCCCATTACATGTAACCTTAAGTATACACATTACTCATACCAATACTGTCATTTATTGACAGAGCTGAACTGTCAGTGATCTAGTTAGCACAGTTAGGTGCCGCAGTTTCAGTTGCTAGACAGAATGACATTTTGCTCACAGAGCTTGTTATTACATTTTGATTTTATACACTGGATTAAAGCCAAACCAGACTGGTTTACAAGAAAAAAATAAAAACCCAAACCAGGAATGGTTAACTGTTCGCAGAATGTTTCAAAGAATTTGGAGATAGAACAGAGCTTGTACCAAATTGGGAAGTTGAATTCTGTGGGTGGGTGGTGGTTTTCTGTTCTTTTAAAGAGGCTTACATCTATAATTGTGAAACTGTTGAATATTAATGAGCTTCATCTTAATGGAAATATTAGCTTCAAATGAGATCATTTAAAGGCCCTCTGTTAGAATGGAATACGAGAGATGCATAAGATTCTTCATTCTGATTTCAGAAGGTAATTCTGTAGACATTTGTAAAAAATATGAAGATTGGTATGAATGCAATATGAATGGGAACATGCAAATATGTATTTACCAGGGGTTAAGAATGCCTTATTTTGGTAACGGAGAATACCATTTCCAAGACACTGCTCCTAGAATGCTGTTCCTAGTAGTAAAATGGAGAAATGTTCCCTGTATCAAGATGAGAAAGCCTGCACTGTGGTAGGACCACACTATAGGTGATTTCGCAGGAGTTAAGAGGAAATCAAGAAACATGGTAAGACCTTGACAGCTGATATCTGGGGTTTTTTTTTACCATGTTATATGTGTGAACCTGTCCAGACCATTCAGATGCATTTATTGGCACTTCTAAGTGCAGAAACTCATCTTGATTAAAGGTTTAAAAACAACAACAAAAAAAACTTTTCCCTTTATAAGATCTTGCATTAAATTTTGTTACACTATTTTCTTGTAATTCCAAATTTTTAGGATCTTGATGTTCCAGAAGGGCATACTTGCTGACTGACTTTAATAAAATTCCTAGATTTTAGAAATTCTTAAAAAAAACCCCACACCTGACTTTTAAGCTACTTTATGTATTTTGCCCCCGTTATGGTTAGATTACAGCAACAACTAAGTATTTTCAATCTGTAGACTCTAGTCCTACAGTAAGCTACCGATGATGTGTTCTCAATGTGTATTTCATGAAAAATAGGAGTAATGCCTTCTAAAACTAATCCCGACCTAAAACCCAACATCAGTGCACTGCCTTCATTTGATATTTATGTGGAGTCTAGAAAATTTGCCTTTTCTATTTCTACTGAATACTTGTGCCACAAACCTTTGTAGTAATGGTTTAAGAAAAAAAAGAAAGTATTATTCACCACCTTGAACATTCAAAAATGTTTAAGTCTGGTCTCTAACAGTACATTCCTTTTCTAAAAACAGAGTTCACTTTGTTAATTTTCTGGTTTCAAAGTCTCTAAGATATACTTGTACCATTATTTTTATCACATCTGTTAGACCCCAAGTTAGAAAAGTTGGGGTTTTTTTACCTTAATAACAAGTCATTTAATACTAAATGCTGAAAGACAAATTGCACTTTTATGTAGAAGTGTAAAGCATGGGTGCTTCTAAGCGCTATAGAAGAATCACTTTGAGTGTCTTGTTGCATTATCGAGGCTTGTGGCTTAATCCATGAAGAGAAGCTGAACACAATGGTAATCACCATTGAAATTTAGAAAAATCTACATTTAGGTCTCTCTTCCTTCTCTATCTTTTTGATAAATTTAAGCACATTAGAATAGTGCAGTTTCTGATTTCCATAATGCCCCTGGCATTCTGTTGAGTTCTGCATTAAGAAGACTTATTCTGTCTGTTTGGTGGGAAGGGACCCGAACACACACAATCCTGTCACAAGTGAACATGTCTGAACAAGAAGAAATTCCTATTGTGTTTGTCATAGCCAACCATAAATGCTAAATTTACTTGCTCTTTTTTCACTACACTCCAAAAAATTGCACAGGTGCAATAGGTAAAGTATTTACAAGGATTTGTACAAGTGCAAAGGAAAACCTGTATAGTTTAATAAATATATCTTCCTATCAAATCACCCTGATTACACTTCCTATTTCTTCAGTGAAGTTGCACACACAATTTAGGAGCAGACACATCAATTGGGGCGCTGAATTGTTGCTGCCTCATCCTGTTCTTGGTACCACTTGTGCAGCCATCTGTCTTCCAGACACTGCCTTTTCAGCAAAGGAGAGACAGTGTCTTTCACCACAGGCAGTATTGCTTTAGATGTGCAAGGATAGGAATAGATAGATTTTAGACCTTTATCGAGGGGCAGTATCTTGGTTCTGCATTACCTTAGCCATAAGGCATACAGCAGTTCTTTGCCTAGAGTGGAACAGATAACTTGCTCTTTCTCTTCTCAAAACTGGCTTTGTCCTCCACTATCAATAATATTCATTGGAAAAAAAAAATTTAAACCCCCAAAGAAACAAAAGTACTTTCTGAAAATATATGAGAGCTTTGTGAGAAACTCTAGATAGCAAAAAGTAAATAAGGGATGGGAGAGAGAGAAATTAAGGAATTAGAGAGGATAACAATTCATAAATTTTAAGCTCCACTCAAGCCATGTCATTTAACTCTATTTTTACTCTATTTCCATGCACATAATGCTCATTGTATGCCATCAGGACTTTTAAAGCTACAAGAATTGTTAAGAGATTATAAGAAGCACAACAGACTATTTTCAGCAGGTTGTAATGTCATAATGTCCTTGGACATGACACATTTCTGTTCCTTCCAATTTTATAATGCATTAGGGGCTTTGTGCAACCCATACCTGTTTTGTAGAGCTACAGCATATCTGATAGCAAAACCCTCATATTCTTCCTAAGTCTATTTTCTGTACTAGAGTGGGCTTTGCAGTTAGGAGAGGATGTTCTAACAGCACAGTCAACTTGTATAGGAATTTTTCCTGGCATGTATTTCCATCAGCTGTCCTTTTAAACATGGCAAAGTTAAGAAATTGCAGCTATAAATTAGCCATCTGGTAGCTGATGATTCATCTCTTTCCCTTAGAGATAGCAGTTTTGTTTTACTTTTCCTTAAAACCTGGGTTTGCATGTGATCACAAGAGAATAAATTTTCAGTGGATTCATCGAGTTCAGAACTACTGTCCTCCTTGACATACTCTCTCTTTTGCAAAAGCACTGGTAGTGACAAATGCTTCTAGGGTCAAATTGTTTCCATGTGTGAGTGAAGCCATTGTGGGTTTAGGCAGCCGTGGATTTCAAAGCATTCAGTCCTGATCTCCTTGACACTAGAGTTATAATATTATGCTGAAACAGAGCTGCAAAAAAGTTTCTTTATCTGCCTGTACACACTTGAAACCATCCTGCATACCAATAAAGATTCTAACTCTTCCACTCTTTCTCAGCATTTTTAAATGAATACAGGGGAAACTTAAAACATTGCTGGAAAGGGTTTCACTTAGTTATACTCCCTTCCCTGTCCTGCCTGTTGGTCCTTGATAAAATTAAATGTAAATGAGGGAGGACTGGGGAATGATCATTCTTCAATCTCTAGAAGTCTTTATTTCACAGAAAAAATGATCCCATGTTATTTTAGCACTGTTAGCACAGTTGCAAAAAATAAAGCAACACAAAATAAAGAAGTTCCAGTTCTGGATTTACGGAGGAACCTGGTATTTGTATACTAAAAGGTGATAACTACTGAAGTTATAATTAGAATGTCTGGGAAAAGGGGCGAAATGGTACAGTAATTAAGGTTGAGTTGTCCTTTAAATTCATCTCCATAACATTTAAATGCATTCATTAACTCAATACATAATTGGGAGGCATGCCATTAATGCAACAGTTTTGAATGTTTATCAAATTACTTCCAATCATCGGTGTATCTTGATGACGCCTGGCAATCCAGTGTATGGACATCAATAAAATACTAATTATGAAATTCTAATTGTAATCACTCCATAAGGTCTAAAAAGAAGCATCACTGTTTAAATTAAATTAAGTTAATTTTATTGACTTAATTATTGAAGGATGAGCTGTTCCAAGCTGTAAAATTCTGAACTGACATTTCAAATTACTTCCATACTCATAATTAATGCCAATTCTTCTGAAAGCAAAGACCACAAACAAATAGATGTAGGAGATAATAGGTCATGCAAATTAACACACACTTGCTCACCAACTGTTGAAAAACAGTTTGTTTAAAAATAAGTTATACAATACTTTTCTGCTTTTCAGTAGATAAAAAAGCATGGAAGCTCTATAATCTCAATTTTTTTTTTCGGTAACCTGCTCTATTAGTCATGTAGTCAGATAAACTACAATTGCAACAGGAAGTATGTGTTAACAGCTAGGCAAAATATGTAGGTAACTCACAAACGGATCTGATTTTACTTTTTTCACCCTCTTTCCTTCACTGCAATTTCATTTCCCAATGCACGGGCTTACGGCTAACCCTAAGGCAATATACTTAATCATTAATCTTTTCATTTATAAAGTCTAGAGCATTAATAATGTAATGAATAGTCTGAGTTGAAGGAAATGTTGCTATCCAAAGCTTAGAGAAATTTAAATAATCCTGTATTTGTTTTCCACTGCATTAGGAGATATTTAACCCATGTTTGGCTTCCATGTGTAATAATAAATTAATTAATTACAGGCACAATTATGAACATAACCAGGATTTGTTCACAGGTAACTGGTTGGTTTGTAAAATGATTATGCAAGAGAACATGGTTGTATATTTAGAGCTTTGTTTTGTTTTACACAACAAAGAATGACAGGACAGTTTGGATCGGATGGAGTGGACGTGGGAGGCACTGTTTTGTAGATATGTTGGGGTTGTGGCAAGGTTTTAGTGCCTCACCAAAGTGAGGGATGTTTGTTGGCTCCAGGCAATTTAAAAGTCATATTCCTGGGTTTCTTTACCCTGCCAGAGATATTGCGTAAGTGTATATGAGGGTAATCTGACTGTTTTTCAGGTCAGGTGTTCTTTAGCTTGTAACTGAAAGCTAAGTTTTATTCTTAAAGAGATACTAACTGGGAGAAATGGGTTAGCGCTAAGACATCCTAGGCAAGGTAAAATATAGATTTTGGCAAAATGTGTGCTGAGAGTAACTAAAACTGTATCTGTTCTGGAGTATTTCAGAGTTAAACTCCTATGAGTGTATAACTCAAATCAGATATCTCAAAAAAGTCTCAGACATCTTTAAATCTGTACCAAGTTCTCCAGGTTTTCATCTATAAATATCAATAATTAATTGAAAGGAATGTGATTGAGTTTCCATTACTTTAAAATAATGAGGTGAAATTATATCATAAGGAAGTTTTCCAGATAAGGTGCAATCCATTATGAAGGTGAAAGCAAAGTCTTTCTTAACTCTTGATCATACCTTGCTATACCCAAAGTAGCTCTAAAATCGCAGTATCGTGTATCTGGAAGAGTGACAGGGAAATGGAAATATCTAATGGCCATGGAAACACTGAGCAATGTCTACCTGGTGTTATAAGAGCTTACTGTATTTTATATGGTAAAACTTTTCCTCTTAAAACACTACACAATTTCAAATACCTTTTATTTAATTTTACTATGAAAAAATGTGAAAAATTTCTAATGAAACTTCATTTGCATCTGAGGAAAATTACTGTTTTAGAAAACAGTAGCGGAACTAATGATACTAGATGCACAAACTGTCAGTCAGAACAAGAAAAGGCAAAGCAAGCCAAACTGCGGATTGACACACTATAAACAAACAAAGCTGTTCAAATTTTATAGCAGCAAAGCACACATACAAGATTATGTCTTGAACAACAGGAAAACGAAGACTTACACCTACAGCAATTATTCCATGCCTAGTGGAAATGTCATGCCTGAGGAACAAGGTGGGAGTTTCAGAACTCACCGTTCTCATCACCCTGGGTTAGGAATAAGGCTTCTGGGCCTGTGGAGGGAGCTGTTGCTTTCAGAAAGCTGAGTTCATTGTGGGGTGAAGGATATAGCTGGGTTCTGAAAATACTGGTAGTTGCGATTGTTGCAGAAGTGTAAGACCAACAAAAGATGTTAAAAAAACCTGGGAAACAGTAAAAACTAACAGGGAACTTCTAATACAAACACTTTGGCAGACATAATTTTTTACTTGTTCAGGTTGTCAACTGGGAACTATTACTACACTGTGTGTATTGACTCTAAGCTTAGAATGACAACACAAAATGTCCAAACCACTCACCTAAAAGGTGAGGACACCAAATCCCCTGGGGAAGTTACTCTGAGATGATATCTCAACTTAAAGGGAGAACTTCCAATGACAAACCTGACACTCTGAGGAGAACCACTCAAAAGGGGCTCTCTGTCAGGGACCCCATTTTATAGCCCAGTCAGATCTGAACTGTGGTCATCTATTGGTTGTGGTCACATAACTTTCATTGATGAAGGTGTCTCCAAGGTGGCCTCATTGGCTGAGGTGGTCTCTAGGGCTCAGTTATGTGGGGGTATGTGGCAGGGGGTTGTACATGCAAGTGACCAGCTGCTCATGAGCTTCCTGCCAAATGAACCACCAGGCCCCCATACCACACATTAGACCCACAGAAGGAAAGGCGGGTGGTGCTCCTGCCACAGTGAGGTTTGTGAAAATATTTCTATAGCCCAATCTCCAGCAAAATGATTGTGTTAGGGCTGCTTTTGCATACTGCCTGTCCTTCTCTCCTTCTCCCTTGCCACTTGTCTGTCCCTTGCCTCACGGCAAGGGTCCTCTTTCCTTCCTCTTAGGCATAAAATAGGAAGCTTGCCACTGAGGCTGACTGAACACTATTGCAACTAGCAATAACTTTTCCTATTAGGAAAGTTGATAAAATTTTAAAAAGTTGTTATTGCACCTATTTCAGTTTCCATGGGAATACTGATAAAACATTTCACTTCTTCCATAATCTCTTCTCATTAACTTCTGGAAGATAAGTCATCTGCTCCCTAATTTTCTGGACATCTAAGCACTTATTTCAAGTAATGTCTTTTTTTTTTTTTTTTTCCTTTTCCTTTATTAGAGAAAATTTGGAACCTACTTGTGTGCCAGTCTCACCACAACTGACTTTTTATGTCACTGGTTAGAAAAAAAGGGTGGACAGAAATCAGAGTTTGTGAGTAGAAGTTGTGAGATAAGGAAAAGTGGGGCAGAATTAGGGAATGGGTTGGTATTCCTTTTGCACTGGGCTGGGAATTCCTTCCATCAGAAATGTGATATAAGCAACTGAAAGGAGGGAGATGTTCATGCATTCGAGGGACAGTGAAATAGTTCATCTTGTCCAGGTATGTCTCTTCAGCCCCAGAATGCTATGGGATCACCAAGATCCCAAGATTGATGAAGGAGTATGAGATGTCATTGTTTCATTGCATTTAGACAAAAAATGGATCAGTTCTGTGTCTAAATTCTTGTTTTATAGGGCCACACAAGGCGTACCACAGAAGTTCTGCAGTGATAGTCCAGTATCTTAGGAATTACTGCCGTTAATAAACTTTTCTAAGTGAGGCAAGTATCTGAAAACCTTGATGTATTGGTGTTTTACTGTCTGGAAATAGCAGTGAGCCAAACAATGAGAATATATGAGAAAAAAAATAAGAATTTTTGAGAATACACAGTGAACTAAAGTGACTTTTATATTGCTTTATTTTTACTCTATTATATAGGGAAGAAATTTTGTGGAGGTCTTTTCCTAGTTGTAACTTATCTCCCCACCAACAAGTTAAACCCGGGTTTGACACTGGAGAAATGTATCTAGAGAAAGTTGGCAACATAGGGAGAAACCCCAAATGGGTGTGTTGGGTTTACAAAGTCAGGTTTGGGCAGGGGCTTGAAGGAGTGAATTCTGTGAGAGGACAGCAGAAGTTTCTCCCATGTCTAATAGAACCACTATCAGCTGGCTCCAAGAAAAACTTGCTGCTGGCCAAAGCTGAACCAAACAGTGACAGTGGTAACACCCCTGATAATATATTTAAGAAAGGGAAAACTGCTGTGAGAGCAGAGTGAGAAAATGTAAGAGAACCAACCCTGCAGACAAGGTCAGTGAAGAAGGAGGTGGGTGAGGTGCTCCACATGCCATAGCTGAGATTCCACTGCAGCCCGTGTACAAGATTATGGTATTTCCCTTCTGGAAATATCCTCCCATATTGGAGCATTTCTTGAAGAATTACAGCCAGTGGAGAAGTTTGCAATGGACTGTATCCCATGGGAAAGACCCCATGCTCAAGCAAAGGAAGACCATCAGGAGGAAGGAGCAATAGAAATGAAACATTATGAACTGATAGCAGCTCCCATTCCCCATCCACCTGTGTCTTTGGGACAGACAAGATAGAAGAGTCAGGAGTGCAGCTGAGGTTGGGAAGAAAGGCGGGGAGAAGGTGGTTTTAGTTTGGGGTTTTTTTTCCTACTACCCTATTCTATTATTAATTGGCAATAAATTAAATTAATTTCCCTGAAGTCAAGTCTGTTTTGCCCATACCAATAATTGGTAAATTATGTCCCTGTCCTTATCTCGACCTTCAACTTTTCCATTGTATTTTCTTCCTCTGCCCAGCTGAGAAAGAGGAGTGATAGAGCAGCTTGGTGGGCACCTGGTGGCCAACCAAGGTCAATCCACCATGATGGGGTAGAAATTGATATATTGGGGGTGGACACTGGCTTGCTGAACAGCAGAGAACTGTCAAAAGCTCAGGATGCTGTTCTGTACTATGACTAATGTCCCTTAGCACAATTATTGTTTTCAGCATACAGACAAGACATTCAGATTTCGGGGTCTTTTTCTCCAGATATCACCCCCATCATATATATAGTTTAAAAATGCCTTTATTTTATCTCTAATTACATATCAAGAAAGTAAACTCATTTCCAGCTAACTTTCCCATTACAAAGGGCTATGGTCATATTGGCTGTCTGCTAACAGTCTCCCAGGTGCTACCCTAGACACTCATAAATGAAAGATCTGCCTAAGACACTGGTCCATGCCAGCACCTACTCTAAGCATTATCTTGCAGAAAATTTACTTTCTCAGGCTCACTGATGGCCTCTGGAAACAGTATGCTATATCCAGCTCCCCCCATAGTGCAGCTATCTGGAGTGCTGTCAGAGGTCCTGTTCTTTTTCTCTGATTTTACTAAGGCTGTCTGAGATTCTTGCCTTTGTTACACTGAGAAAATACTTTTTTTTCCAGATTTGCTGTCATGAGCTTTTCTGCTGTAGTGGCGATTGTTTATGCAAGTGTGTACTTTTCTCTTCCCAGTGCATATTATGTTATTAAGGCACGTGTCTCTTGAAAAATGCAAACGCAAATGGCAATCAGCTTTGTCCAGTCAACTCCAGAGCAGAAGATTTACTATATAAAATGCTGGAATAATATAGACAATTCAGGAAAGTAGCTGGAAGTCTGCCAACCTAGTACAAAAGCTATGCATGAACCTTACTGATACTGAAATAACAGAAAGGATTTAATTAATTTTAAAAGCTTGTTTGAGAATTTGCACCAACTGGCCAGGTAACAAAAAGTAGGGATTGTGCTATATGATCACAGGGTATTCTAATTTGGGGGAAAAAAAAAACCACAAAAACCAAACCAAGAATTGAAGAAAAATTAAATCTCTATCTAGACAAGATCTTAAACATTTGTGACCTTCCAAACCTTGTCTTGACTTTTAAAGGGAAATATTGATAAATTAAATGTAGGGTAGGACATGTAGTTTCTTTATTAATGATAATATTCAATTCTGAAAGCAACTCTAAATATTTAAAAGCATAGACTCTTCTGTTATTCCTATCCTCATATATTTTTCTTTTTGTCATTAATCTTCAGCAATTGTCTCTATTATCTCTTAAAAGATTATTCATGCAAATGATCTATGGTAAAATATTACAGCTGAATGCAACCAAATATACCATATAACTCATACACATATATATGGATTTTGTTTGCTTTCTTAAACTTATAACTACCCTATTGTCTGCTATTCTCTATACTTTCATCTCCTTCCCTCTCTTTTCTCCTGTTTATGAATCCATCTACATGTCCAGAACTTCACAAGGTTCACAAGTCCAGACAATTCACCCCTTGTCCCATTCTTCAAAACCATTAAGATTGGTAAATACTGTGTAATCTCCCTAGGACTCTTATCTGGCAGGAATTCTTAGAGCATATTTAGGCAATAGTCACATCATCTAGCTTCAGAAGGTCAGTTAACTGCTTTGGATCTGGGAATATCTACTTTTCTCTATTGTCTACCTAAAAAAAAAAAGTAATAATAATAAAACAAAAAGTGTATATATGGTGTATTTAATTGCAGAAAGTGATTGTCATAAATAGAACCCTGATTTCCACTAGGTGGATATAGAGCCAGGGGGTTATGTCCTTGTCTCACTCCATAAAAACCTACAAGTTAGATCATTCACATAAGACTTTGAATAAATTCACAAAGCATTTCTTTCCTTTTTGAGAGCTCAAGTACAGTCCTTTCAGAGAAGTAGTTGGATGCATGTTAGGCTTCATATTATTCTGGAGTGAGGTCTACCTCAGTCACATCTCTCACAGTTGTTACATCTGGGAGGGTAAATAGTCGCTGAGCCAGAAAGACTGCATAAAGGATTCAATGAAACAGTGCAGATTTTAAGTGTTGCCTAATCCATGATTTGTGGCACTTGTTTCTATTGCTCACAGCACAAGAAAATAATAAATTGAAACTGGTAGATGGACTGAGTGATGTGTGATACTACCCGCAGAGCAAGAATTATTTATTATTTCTGGACTGGCAAAGATAGGGGTACACTTTTATGACTTTAGTCCCTCTGAAAGGCCTCCTTATGGTGATGGAGGTCATGTAAGTATTAACTTCACTTGCCTTTCAACTTCCTGTTATCTAGGGAAGTATAGGAAGTAGTTTACAATCTCTAGTAACATGTAGAAGGGTAACTCTTATTTTTTTAATATCACTGAATTTCTATATTTGCACATCACAGGCTTATATCACCCCTTTTCACTAATTAGATTGTTAAATCAGAATTCTGATTAAACCCTATATCTAAAGCATTTCATAGTTCTTTGTGTTAAAAAGAAAGCTTTCTGGGTTTGAAAGGGGAGGATTACTAGTCAGAAGAAAGGAATGGATTTCTACTTTCTTTTATAATGTCTGTACTGGACAACAATAAATTAAACTGTGGAGCTACAATTTGGAGGTAGGTGGCTATTTGATTTTTTAAAAATCTTCAAGCATACTATTAAAATCATGCAAGCTGAGGAAAAAATAACTTCTATTACTAAGTGCTACCCTTAACCTTTAGATAAAAGTTAAAGGAAAGTTTTTGTTGATTTCTGCTTTCTGCAAAAGCAGTTTTCATTTTCCCATCCTAACCCAGCTGCAGATAAAATACCTACATATGCTGTTGCCTGTTGAGATTCTTGTGAATTGTGGTTTAAAACAGACAGGAATTATATCAAACACAAGATAACTCTGTGTTCTACCAGTGCAATGGCACAAGATGTTAAGTCGCTCCCAGCCTAATGCACACAATTTGTGTGCATTGTGTCAGTTTTTATGCATGGTAAAAATCACAGAAAGAAGAGCTATCCTTGGCCTTTCATGAATGAAAAACAGGCTTTCCTCAAGCTTCTCCTCCCCTCCAAAGCATACAGGAGGATGTGAGGCTCACATAGGAGCTGCTGTCAGAGCTTTGACCCCAGCAGCTTCCAGGGTCTGAGTGACTCACTTGTTCAGAGCCATTGTGCTGATGTGTGAAGTGGGCACACCACTGCTTTGACCAAAACCATCACTGCTTGACACCCCAAAGTGTTGCTCCTCATGCCCAGGGTGGAGGTGATAGCAATGTGGCCGATTTTTTATCAACGTTATTCCACAGAGCCCAGGAAAGTCAGTGATCTCCCTGCACTGAAGATATGCAAGGTCCCAAATGATGCAAATTCCCTTTGTCTTTTATGAGATAAGGCATAATGTGTGCAGAGAGCTGAACTCTTTTTTTCTATCAAGTACAATAAAACCTGGGTGGTTTAGTACATAATATATTGAGTATGTAATGATTATTCAACCCTAACATCATTTACTTCTCGTGGTTAAAAAATTACATTATTTTTACATACGCTTTTCTATTGGTTGAATGATAAAATGACAGTGAAATATTTCTATTTCAGCTGAGAAGCAAGATAGCTGTGCTTCAAACAATTTACAGAACACAGAACAGATCTACTATGACTTTATGTGAACATGTAACAAACTGATCTTTCTGGGTAAATCTGTTACTTTGCCTTCTTTGAGTGTACATATTACTCTAAAATTATGGACTATTTGATGCTGTAATGTTTCCAGAAGCTACTTCTGTTTAGAAACAGGGTGAAAGATTTGGTAGTCTAACAGAAAATGTGAAGATAAACTAATAAGATTTTAAACAACAAACAGGTATCTGCAATATAGATGTATTTTTTCTGAGCTGATACAGAAAATATTTTATAAAGGTATTGAAGCTTAACTATCAAACACTAGATGCAACTACATATACAGAAAATATTTTCTTATGCTCTGTATCTTAATCTAAAGTCTAGAAGCCACATACAGATCAATCCTCCAAAATGAAAACAATTTCTTGGCATCTCTCCAAGGGTCCTATAGACATTGGCAGTCATTAGGATGCATTTGTCCCATGAGTTTTAGTTGTCTTTCCTGGAGGTTTGATACATAGCTGAATGCACCTTCCCCAGTCAACTGACAGATATTTATCTCTGTCTTATGACCAGAATGTCAGTTCACATGAAATACATACATCTGCTATATGTTTTATTAGGTGGTAGGCACCACCTGAGCTGGTTGGGCCTGAGCCCCACAGCTGCACAATGTGGCAGAAGTGAGAGATTGCAGGAGGGAGTCTCCATGCTGTGGGAATGGAGGTGACTGTCTGTGGACTCAGCCTGCTGTCCAGGAAGGTTTGCTGCTTGCCAGGGACTCAGAGAGGACATTCATGTACAGACTGCTGAGACTTGTCTGGTCTTCAGATGGTTGCTTGCACTGCTCTCCCACGTGAGCAGCAGCAGTACGTCCAGGAGAGACCCAGAGTATATCAAATGTGGCACTGGGGGAGAGGGTGTAGGGCACAGGTGCCAGGTGGTATCCTCTCAATTCTGCCAGTGAGGCAGAGGGGCTTGAGGAGTGGAAGGTGCTTGTGTGTCAGCAATCGGTTGCGTAGCTTGTGTCGGCAACAGAGTTCTGGATTTTATGACCCTGGGAACTTCTGAGGATGGAGGACTGCTTCAAAGAGATGGGATCCGCCTGTCCAAGTGAGGCAAAAGCATCTTTACCAACAAGGTGGCCAGATTAGTGAGGAGAGTTTTAAACTAGGAGTAATGCAAGGAGGCAAAAAATAACCAATGATCAAATGAGGAAGTGGCAGACTGGTGTCACGTCCCACTCAGAACAGAGGGGGAGTAAGTGACTCAGATTCACAAATCCCCAGCGGCACAGACTAAGGTGATACAAATCTCAAGGTCCGTATACAAACATTTATTAGATTAGTAACTAGGTCTATAATAATTGGCTAGGTATATAGCAAAATATCTCAAGCTGTAAAGTATGCGTTGTGTTACTTAGCAACAGGTATATGACAAGTTATGGCAAGCCGTACTTCAACTTTAAAAGAAAAAGGGAAAAGGAAAGAAATAAAGGGATCGAGAAGGAGAGAGAGAAATAAAGCGATCACCGTCCCATTTCCAGCATTGTCGGTCCAGCTGATGGGGGTTGTTGCCATAAGAGTGCTCTTCTGTGTATCCCCATGGAAAAATCTCTTCAGGGAAAAATCTTCCCAGGCAAAAATCTTCTTTTCTAGGAGTACTCATTTTCCTCTTTTATGTTTGCTGAATTTGCATGTCCCACCCCACTTGCCACAAGGCAGCCTCATCTCAGGTTTCTTCCCCCCCGAGATGACACGTCTCATGATTTGGGTGGAGAGACGAGTGCCATGGTCATACATGTTTAGCATGTTCTCTATAATCTTCACTAGCATATGATGGGGTATGTGCTTTCATATGCATTTTGTGGATAATGAGGCAAAGTTCACTCATTGGATGTGATTGCCTCGAGAACAGAGAACTAACAAGCATAATACACAGGTGAAAGAGCTGTCTTGTCTCCAGAAGGCAATCCTCCCACAGCTTTCCAGGTGCCTGAGTAAGCGAAGTGTTAGCCTTATCAGTTCTTTGAAAACCAGGCCTGCATTATTTATTTACTTACTAGTGTTTGAGACATTCCATTCCTTGAGAAGGCTTGGGGAGGGAGGAGACCTTTCCCGCTTCTTTGTTTCAGTCAACAACTGGGTTGACAAGTCAAGTATGTGGGGTATGAACAGATGGGACTTCATGATCATCAAATCAGGGCTGAAAGAGAACCACTTCAAGTATATGCACAATAAGCACAGTAAGTGCTGAGGGGTCAGCATGATGGAGGAAGCTCTCATGCCTTTTCTGGGAAATCAGCACAACCGAGTGTCTCTCTGAAGTGCCTGTACTCTCACGGATGGAGCATGGCAAAAAAACGGGAGGAATAAGGGGCACATGTGCAGCTGTACCATCTCATTGACATGGCAGCGATGTGGTGGGATAGCTCACACAAATGGAATGCTGCCATGGATGGATACAGACTCTTTAAGAAGGATGGGCCAGGGAAGTGAGGAGGGGAAGTCGCCATTTATGTGAGGGAGAAGGAGGGATGCACTGAGCAATGCCTCTCTTGGTGATGAGCCAGCTAAGAGCTGATGGGTCAGGCTTAGAGGTCAGACCAACATGTGCACCACACTGTGGTGGGTGTCTGCTACAGACTACCTGATCAGGAAGAAGCAGCTGAGGCCTTCTTCAGACAATTGGAAGAAACTTCACGTTCACAAGTCCTGGTCCTCATGGGTGTTTTGAAGGCCATGAAGATGATTAAGGGACTATAGCATTTCCCATATGAAGAAAGGCTGAGAGAGCAGGGACTATTTAGCCTGGAGAAGAGAAGGCTCAGGGTGGATTTGATTAATAAATACCTGAAGGGAGGGTGCAAAGAAGATTGAGCCAGGCTCTTTTCAGTGGCAACAAGAGGAAATGGGTACAAACAGAAACACACGAGGCTCCATAAGAATATCACTTTTACTTTGAGGGAGACTGAGCACTGGCACAGGTTGCCCAGGGACTTTGTAGATTCACCATCCTTGGTGATATTAAAAAGCCATCTGGACACTGTTCTGGAAAACTGGCTTTAGGTAGCCCTGCTTGTGCATGAGAGTTGAACCAGAGACCTCCAGAGGTCCCTCCTGTTCTTCAACCATTCTGCGAGTCTATGACATGTCTTAATTGGTATAGTAAAGTAGATTCATTGTATATAAGGCACTAGTGTTATGGTCATGCAACTGAGTCTATATCTGAATAAAAAGGGTTTTCCTTTTACTTTTAAATTTTAAAATAACTTTAGCCTCAATTTTTGGAGCTGAAAGATGCATTTTTATCTCCTAGCTCATTCCAGTGCCTCACCACCCTCACAGTAAAGAATTTCTTTCTAGTATCTAATCTAAGTCTCCCCTCTTCCAATTTAAAACCATTGCCCCTTGTCCTTTCACTACACTTCCTGACAAAAAGTCCCTCTTTGGCTCTCCTGCAGGCTCCCTTCAGATATTGAAAGGCCGTTATAAGGTCTCCCCAGAGCCTTCTCTTCTCCAGGCTGAACAACCCCAGCTCTCTCAGCCTGTCCTCATAGGGGATCCATTCCTCTGATCATCTTCGTGGCCCTCCGCTGGACCCGTTCCAGCAGATCCATGTCCTTCCTGTGTTGAGGAATCCAGAGCTGGACACAGTACTCCAGGTGGGGTCTCATGAATCCAGAGTAGAGGGGCAGAATCACCTCCCGTGACCTGCTGGCCACGCTTCTCTTGATGCAGCCCAAGATGCAGTTGGCTTTCTGGGCTGCCAGTGCTCACTGCCGGCTGATGTTGAGCTTCTCATCCACCAACACCCCCAAATCCTTCTCCTCAGGGCTGTTCTCTAGCTATTCTCCGCCCAACCTGTATTTGTGCCTGGGGTTGCCACGTCCCAGGTGCAGGACCCTGCACTTGGCTTGGGTAAACTTAATGCAATTTGCGCAAGCCCACCTCTCAAGCCTGTCCAGGTCTCTCTGGATGGCATCTCTTCCCTGCAGCGTGTCGACCACACCACCAAGTTTGGTGTCATCGGCAAATTTGCTGAGGGTGCACTCTGTCCCACTGTCCATGTCTCTGACAAAGATGTTGAACAGCACTGGTCCCAGTACTGACCCCTGAGGAACACCACTTGTCACTGGCCTCCAATTGGACATTAAGCCATTGACCACAACCCTTTGAGTGCGGCCGTCCAGCCAGCTCCTTATCCACCAAGTGGTCCATCAATCGAATCCATTAGTTTCCGATTTTGAGACCAGGATGTCGTGCAGGACAGTGTTGAACTCTTTGCACAATTCCAGGTAGATGACATCTGTTGCTCTGCCCTTGTCCACCAAGTGTGTGGCTGTATCATAAAAGGCCACCAAATTTGTCAGGCACAATTTGCCCTTGGGGAAGCCATGTTGGCTGTCTCCAATCACCTCCTTATTTTCCATGTGCCTTAGCAGAGATTCCAGGAAGATCTGCACCATAATCTTGCCAGGCACAGAGGTGAGACTGACTGGCCTATAGTTCCCTGGGTCTTCTTTTTTTCCTTTTTTTAATATTGGGGTTATATTCCCCTTTTTCCAGTCTGTGGGAACTTCACCAGACTACCATGATTTCTCAAATATGATGGAAAGCAGTTTAGCAACTTCATCCGTCAGCTCCCTCAGGATCCTTGGATGGATTTCATCAGGTCTCATGGACTTAGACACCTTCAGGTTCCTTAAGAGGTCTCGAACCTGACCTTCTAGTACTGTGGGCGGTTCTTCACTTGCAGGGACCCTGTTTTTGCCTTCCATGACTTGGCTAGTGTGGTTTGAGCCCTTGCCGGTGAAGACTGAGGCAAAGAAGTTGTTCAGTAGCTCAGCCTTATCCATATCCTGGGTGGCCAGGTCTCCCGTTTCCTTCCGGAGAGGGCCCACAACTTCCCTAGTCTGGCCTTTGTCCCTGATATATCTGTAGAAGTTTTTCTTATTGTCTTTGATGTTCTTGGCTAGATTTAGTTCTGCCTGGGCTTTTGCTTGCCTGATCTCATTCCTGACCACTCAGACCGTCTCTCTGTATTCTGCCCATTCTACCTGTTCCTGCTTCCACCCTCTATAAGCCTCCTTTTTGGTCCTGAGCTTGTCCAGCAGTTCCCTATTCATCTACACAGGCCTGCTGACTATTTTGCCTGACTACTTCTTTTTTGGGATGCACCTCTCCTGAGCTTGGAGGAGGTGATCCTTGAATACCAACCAGCCCTCTTGAGCCCCTCTCCCCTCCAGTTCTTTTTCCCATGCTATCCTCCCAATCAGATCTCTTAAGAGAATCTCAACAGAGCTGGTTGCAGTCTGATAAAGGGCATATTTGGTAAAGCATTCTTGGTAGATCATTTAAGAAAATGTAAGATTTTAAACGAGTGTGATAGGTATATGCTTTGAATGCTTACAACCAAGTGCTAGAAAATGAATCCTTGTGGAAATTGTAGGCATATAAAAATGCGTAACTTTGCATTCAAGAGCATACCAGGGGGTATGCCTGTAGGGAAATTTATCCCATTTGTACTGCCAGGAGACCTGCATATAGAAATACATTCAGAAAAATACAGGGTTTTTTGGTCTTTTTTAAAGTAATGGCTTAAAAAAAAAAGTAAGATTTAGGAAGATACTGGGGTAACAGTTACTTCAAATTAAAAGAGTATTTCTGGTAAGGTTAGGTCTGGTAAGGTTCAGAACAATAGTTCTGAAAATTTAGCATAGTCGAAAGATTTTTTTTTTTCCATTTTTTATTAGTTATATACTTAAAGTACTTCCATAATGTATCATATATCATGTGAATTTTTCTTTACATAATTATCCACAGACACTGTACAGTTATGAAATTTAAGGAGCATGTTTTATCATTCTCAGCTTGGGAGAACAACATGGTATTTCTGTTGGATTACCCTTGAGTTTATATTTGAATTTATATAAATTCCATCATTCATTTTTGTCCTGGTTTGGGGTGGAGCAGAGCCAACTTCCTGTTTGGTGAGACAGGCTCTTGTTTATACTTGTTGCTGTGGCAACCAGCATCAGCTGATGTGGTTGTTTACCCGAGGAAGGGGTTGCACCTGTGGGGAGAAGAGGATAGATCAGGTGACCCAAGCTGACCAATAGGGTGTTCCATCCCATCTGCCATGTTCAGTATAAAAAGTGAGGGACCATAGGTGTCAGGTTGGCTCTGCTTTTTTGGATGCTTTTTAAGGTACTTGTCTTCAGTGAGGAGGACCTGTCTGTTTGTCAACTTTTGATGTCAGTCAGTGAGTTCTGGAAACCAGCTCTGAGCCCAGTCTGGAACTTCTCCAGTGCCTGCCAGTGACCTGTCCCTGGGAACCTGATATGGTTTTGTATATATATTTTTATATATTGTATCTATTTCATTGTTTCCTTTTTAATTTTATTTTAAGTATTTCATTAAAGTAGTTTAATCTTTTCTAAACTCATAAATCACTTCATCTCTCTTCTTCCTTTCCTTGGAGTGAGAAGTGGGGGAGAGCATCTGGTGTCTTGTCATTGGCCAACCTGGCCTAAAACCACAGTGACTTTATATTTGCAAAGAAGAGAGATATAAGCATGCAAGGCATAAAAGTGATATTGACCTGTAAGTACCATGTTGCTTTAACAGCCTAAAATACTGCTATTCCAATTGGATGTCTTGTATCAAAAGTGAGGAGTAGCGATAAGGTGTGGACTTTGGGGGGAGCAGTTCAGTGAAACAGCCCTTTTTGTCAGAGAGTTGGAAATAAAATTGAAAATACAACTGAGGAAATTGAAAATATGTTTTGGAGGCCTCATTGCAAGTGCTCCTAGGGTGGAAGTATGGAGGCAGTGCCTCTCTGTTAGCCTGTCCCCACCTCTGGCAGCACAGCAGGGACTAATGTCAGTAGGGGAACCTGAATGAAAGGCTTTATTTCTGTATTAGTTATTTATTTCTACATCTCTGAGGACCTTGTAATGATTATTTTTAAGAGTCAAAATGGTGTGACTTGGTTCAAAGAGTCGCAAATACTTCAAGACATATCCCCTCTTCTGCCATTATAAAGTTTATCCTAATAGTGAAAAATTCTCTGCGAGAAGAAAAAGAGAATCCAATTCTCAGATCGCGCTCAGTGCCTCAGCTACATTTCCTAGGGAAACTGTCATGTGGTTTAGTAGTGGCTGAGTTAATAATTCTGATATAATGAAAAATGAAATAAATTGATTAATATCGTAAGTAGTGGAGAAACAGCTTTTGAAAAAAAAATTCTTTATTCCCTCAGAAGCTATCCAGAGAAGTACAAGTATGTCTGAAATTTATCTTCATATTATAATGGCTGTTAATTTTTTTTTCATGGGGACTTCTTTTACCTTTTTCCCATCACCTGACTTTGCCTCTCTTTATATAAAATAGATAACGCCTACCAAAAATTGAATAGATATTTTTAACTAACTAAAATACAGAAAATGGTCCATATTTAAAAATAAATTAAGAATAGTAGGGTGTCTCGGATTATTTCTTTTTTTTTTATAATGTGGGAAACAAATATTAGTATTAATGGGTTAAACACAATTAAGATTAGTGTCCTCATTTAACAGATATTTTGTCATTGGTGGTATGGCATTTCTTCATTTATTTGTAAAATATATGTGTTAATAATATATTACTAGTCTTGACATTTGAATTCATGTAATTCCCCATGTATACAGGATATTAATGCATCAACATATCTTGGTTTACTTTGTTTAAATTTTCTTTAAAAACTGAAAACATAAAAATTCTCAGATACAAGAAGGTACAAAAAAAGTGTCACAGCTGCCAATGACTCTATCCTGCTCTGTTTTAATTTCTTTTCTCTTGTTTAATGTTTTCTTAGTCTACAGAGGATTATTAAGTATAGCCTATATAGGAATGAACCTAGACTAGAATACCTTATTACTAAAAATATGGTGTTTTGGATTGAATATTCTTTCAAGTATTTATTAGCATTTTAGTATGTGCACCATCCACCTGTTAGTAAACATTAGAAATTTTCATAAAACTTGCTTCTGCTTTCTTAATTTTTAATGAAATGTAACCCAGCATGCAAATTTTAAATAACCAAGGATCCAGGTCTGCTGAAAAAACCTGGTGAGTTGAGCAGCATGTACTATAATGTATGAAATTAGACTTCATCCTGTTTTGTGCTTGTCTTGCACAAGCAGCATGGTAAATGCGTGGTTCATGCCTTCTCTTTGTTTCTCCATGCAAAACAAGCAGTTTGGAGCCCCCTCACAAATCAAGTTATTAATAAAAAATATTTCTTCTTTTCAGAGTGTTTAGGAGTTTTCTGCCATCTGCAAGCTGTTTCTTCCCTGTAATGTGCTGGGGGGAAAAAAAAACCACAAACCAAAAACCAAAACAAACCAACAAAAAACCGCACAAAAACAAATTCTGGAAAGAGGACAGTAGACATCTCTGTGTAGCTAGCTCTGCCTTCTCTATAGTCAGTCAATACATTACAGTGGAAATGGATGACACCATGAATTCCTCTAGTGTAGTCATATGCTTAAAAGAAAAGTGTATGGCAGGTAGCCAAACTGAAAGGAAAAGTAACAGTATATATTGAAGGGCAGAAACCAGTCAGGGATCTGAATTCAAGTTTTACATACATCTGGGAGAGCGGTAAGGGTTAATGATTAGTTCCTCCTCTTGACATTTTCAATTTACCAATTTAAATCTCCATTGGACAGTTGCTAATTTAGTTGGCTTTTGTCTTTTGTTTGGGCTTGGGGTGTTTTAGAGTATTTCCTGCTGGCTGTTCAAATTCTCTCCAAGAAGTGAGGTAACTGGAAGCTAAATTGGCAATGTGTATGGCTGCTGTGAGCATGTATGTATCTAGGCTAAAAACCTTGCTTGGCTTGCTCTTAAAAATTGGTGAGTACAAAAATGGTATTTACTAGCTTGTTTAGCCTGTTGCCTTTTGATTAACAGTGACATTTTTTTTTTCACTGCTTATGGATGAAAATAAGATACATCTTAGAGAATGAAGGGCTATCTCTCAAGTCCATCAAATCAAATATACTGAACTGGCCAGAAGAATATGCTAGTTGAAGTGTCTAAGAATGTGCCTTTTTCAATACCCAGCCAAAATTTTAAACATACTTCTACTTACCTGATAGTGTACACAAATAGAGATGCATGCACCAGGATTTGAAAGGTGATTTTTGGCAGTGGAAATCTGAATATGTTGACATAAAATAGAAGCTCCAACACAGCTAGTGAGAGCAGGTCCTGGTTTCCTCAGTAAGGCTGTCAGCAAACCAAAATTCATTTAATGGTGGGTTGTGTGGAAAGAGAGAGGAAACCATTCTTATTATTACTGACTATAAACATGTTTCATTCAGTTCAGTTGTTTTCTCTCAGAATGACCTTTGTAACCAGCATCAAGTTTGCAATAAAACAACATGACTCCTGTACACAGTCTTTCTTGGCTATAGTTAATTCTCATCTCCTGTATTTCAACATTCTTATGAATTTATACTGGAAACAGTTGTTCCTTGCATTCACTTTTTGTTTAAAAAAAACTCTGATGCTTGTATGTTACTGTTGTATGTTACACACAAAGGAAAACTTGTCTATAAATTACATAAGAATATCATAAAGGCTTCTGAATAACTGTAAACAGAACTACCAACAACTACCTGTTTAGGTGACTGCATGTAGTCAATAAGGAGATAAGGTTGAACCAGAGTCCTCCTGAGGGCCCTTCCAGCCAGGATTTCATTATATAAGACAGGTTGAGAAGATGCAGTTCCTTAACAAACAAGCTGTGAACAAGTGTTATTGAAGATATGACCTCAGAGAATGAAAAATGGGAAACATAAATGTAAAAACTAGATTCTGATATGCCAAGAGAAGTGTGTTAAACAGTTCTGCGTTTCTGAAGGTACATAAAATGAAGGGGGAAAAGGGGCCTACAGTAAAAGGATTTGACTTGCACTGCATTAGTTTTACTAAGTCATGTAACACAATGACAGTGTCTGTCAGTTGCTTCTCTTATTGTCTGTGAACTCAGAAGTATCACAAATACTGAATATCCACAAATTTCATTTAAATAGAAAAAGTAAGCATAGAAGAAAAGCCTTGTACATGCGTATTTTCTCCCCACACACAATGTGGGAGCATCCTTTGTTGATTCCTAGGTAGTTCATCCACAACAAGTGCTCTCTTCATTCAGGATAAACTCTGAACATAATTTGGACAGTTCTTAAAATCAATTGACTGCAGGACATAAATCAATAGGAATTATGATCCTTTTATCCTACCTCCCACTTAGAAACTTATTTAATTGTTCCAATAAGATTTACAGTGTCAGCTGTACTTGAACTTCTTAGATATTACAAAAATAAGTTCTGGCATAAGAGGTCCTGTTGTAGCAGGAGAGAAGGCAAAAAAAAAACCCTGCATAGAGAACTTCAATGGCAATTCTAATGCAAATACTTAATGATTTTAAATGTCTGTCTTGTGATTGCTACCATTTTTTTTGTTCAGCTTTATAAATGTGGGTTTTTTCCACAAACATTATGGAATGTTAGTGGAAATGGAATTATCCCTGCAAAAACTATCTGTGCTATATAAAACTTAAAGAAGGGATTTATTTACTTTTTAAGGTGAATTTCCTTCAGAAGAAAGTTGTCTTTAATTAGTCTGTGTATTTTAAATAAAAGACCAACAGATCAGATCATCACAATTTTGCTTTCTACTTGTAAATAAAAACTGATCTCCTTTGCAAAGCCTTTCTCCAGGAGTGGTAGCTGTCTTTCAAGGCAATATGATTTCCAAAGACTCACAGTTAGAGAACAAATCAATAGCTAAAAGTAAAGTAGAGGTTATTGAGTGAGAAGATATAGCTTGAAAAACTGAAAAATTACATAAGTAGATCTTTCCATCACCTTTGTTTCAAAGTTTGGAGGAAAACAGTTGAGGTTGGATGTGGTAACAAACAAAATTACTCTTGTCAACAGTAGCGCTAGCTAGTATATAGGAATGTATTGCCAAAAGAAGACTTTGAGATGGGAGTATATTGCCTGAAGTTCTGAGATTACAGAGTTATTTTTATTCCCTATCAATTTACTGCTGCCCTTATTACTTTGATATATACTTCTGGATACTGCATATTGGCTTGAGCCTGCTGTTCCAAAATCTTCATCTTCTCTTGACTTGTCAAGATCCAGCCTATCCAGAAATCATGGCTGTAAATACTTCTGTAGAGAAAATACAGATGCTGAGAGCTTTTATGTGATAAGAATATCATGTTAACTGCACCATCTAACAGTCCTCAGAATTACTTTATTATTTTTCTCCCAACTCAGATATCACTAAAGGAAAGGATACTTATTTTTCTCCCCTTATCTAAATAACATTCAGGAATATCTCAGTCTTGATTTTTGGAAGAGCCAAATCTAATCCAAATTCTGGATTATAACAAACATTGGTCCTTCCCTGTATAAATGGGAGGACAATAGACATCAATAATATCAAATTTATTATATGACATGCTGAAGAGGATGTTAGCATAAATATCAATAGACCATGTTTTTATGTCACTTTAACAGTAAGAGAAAATGCCAAAAGCATTAACCATAGAAGGATATGCCATCACTCTAATTTCTGTAAATTATATAGCTGTGACTTCAATAAAAAACACTCATGTAAAAAAAATAAAGTGACAAATTGAAATAATGGAGCAATTTCTTTGGACTGTAAAGTAAACAAGTGCGATTTTTTTCCCGATGCTCTTGTTTCTTCACCAGAATTGCAATTACTTACAACACAGAAAAAACATTTTCTACAAAAGTCTTAAGCAGTGAATTTCCAGAAGTGGAAATAAAATAAGAGAAAGGGATTATTTATTATTTTGCCTGGTGCTGTGAGGTGTTTTTCTGTATCTGCTTGCTTTATGTGCTGCTCAAATACGTTCTCAAGCAAACATATGTGACACCCTGATAGTGACAAAAGGAACTTTCTTTTTACTTTTTTGTTCTTCTAAATTGCAATAAAAATCTGCACTATAAGTGACCTTTGAAATAAAACATCTACAGCAATGCCCCATGGTTCTCATAAAATGAATTCTGTAATTAGTTGGATTCTTTTTTTCTGGAGGAATGTGTAAAAGGGCACAGTAAGTAGAATTGTACTGCTGCTCTCATACCCGTGAGTATCAAATGTTTAATTCAGTAGCCTAAGTTTTCAAAACCACAGAAAGCAAAGAGAAGCAGAATGTGGCACTCTGTACATGCAGCTCAGCCTTATCTGGATTTCTTCGTAAATAGCCAGCTGAAAAGTACCTTCCACAGCTCTTTTATAAGGTTTTAGGCCTTTGCACGACTCTGCTAAATAAATCTAGTAACAGGGAAAAAAGTCAGTCCCCTGCTCCCGCCATTAAGAGATATGGTAAAGGTTTGTTTAAAGCTGCTTTCATTCAGATACATCTTCTGGAACAGTATGGTCTGCAATATTTGTAATTAGGCAAAATATAAAATCTTGTTGTACACCCCAAGGAGGAGCTGAAGTGCCCGAGGTGTGTGGTCTTGGCAGCCTTTTGTCCTTATTAACAGACTGCTTATCTGTAGCCCTGGGGCTACAGATTGCAATTGCGCAGCTGTTCTTGCTGCCTTTTTGCCAGTGGAGCTTTCAGGGAGGTGCAGAGTGTGCACGGGACTCGTTCAAAATGTGTAATGCACAGATCTTCCTAGGCACTCCAAGGAAGCCAGGAACAGACATGCAGATTGAATTAGTACCTGATTCTCTCCAGTGGCATTTTAGAAGTTATATTAATTCTGAAAGTGTGCATTATTATTGCTTCTATTATATGTGTCCTGATCATAAATGTGGAGCTTTCTGGAAGGTTTTCAATCTTTAAACTTTAGTTAATATGCAAAAGGCAAAATAATACAGATGGTGATATGCAAAGATATATGTAAATGTTATATTTGACATAGGCTACCAACACACATTAGCAGAATTGGATTTATAACAGAATTTGGTTAGAGTAGAGTTTCATGGGTTGGAGCTTTCTTCAGGTTGATTCTGTGTCTGGTTTTTTGTGGTTTTGTTTTGCCGTAAGCTAATAAAAGAAGTTTCATGCTTTGAAGCACGAAGATACCTTGTGTAACAGGGTAGAATAAACAGTAAATCGTTTGGGTGGTAAAGAACTTGTAACTTCACCTTGCTGGGTGCAGCCATCTCTATGCTGGAAACAGCTCTTGGTAACAGACCTTTTATGACAAATTGCTACCACCAGTGGTTCTCAGGGCATAGGTGTGTGATGCGGATCTAAATGTTCTGATGCTGGGCAGTTTTTCTTTCTCTTTAAATTACACCTGTATTTCTTTATTTCAGAACTTCTTTTTATGCAAACTGAAGCTTGTTTTCAAATAAATATCCAAGAAAATTGGAAGAACAAACATGCATAGATGGTTTTGATATGGACATTCCCTAGCTTCTCAGAAATTGGCTTTACAAAGCTGGGTTGTGGGTTGTTTTTTTTTTGGAGGGGGGGGTTGTTTTTTGTTTTGGTTTGGTTTTTGGGTTTGTTTTCAGTTTTTGGTTTTGTTTGTTTGTTTGGTTTTTTTAATTTTATTTCTTAGCCTTCCAGATATAATCCACATAGTGGAGTTATCTTTAACTGGGGGGGTTTTTGGGGGGTGGGAGGGGATGAGAGTGCGTTAAGAGGAAAACACACGTCTCAGTGTTTTCACTTTAGTTTAAAACTGGTCTAATTGATGTAACTGGAACCTTTTTGTCATTACATAGGAAGCTATTTTTTATAGAAGAAAAGGAACTGAACTTTTCATAAAGATTAGTCTAAATGTCACTGTAGTGACAGCACAAAATAAAAGGTGCTATTAGTAGTGGATTTGTGCTGTAGGTAGTGTATTATGGGACTAATTTTTAGTTTTCTTCCCAAGAGTTTACTTATCCTGTGAAATGTAGGCATTTCAAACATTTGTAGAAAAAGTTTGGGGACAGAAATTCAAACATGAATACTCCATGTCTTAGCTGAGGGACTTTGATCACTATAGATTAAATCTCTGCTTTTGAAGAATAACTCCCAAGAGAGACTGGGATCCACAGGAGAATAGCAAATTAGCTAGTAGTTTCTCCCCTGGTTTTTTTGCCCCTATCTCTCTTTTTGATCAGAAATTCCATTCTTGTCAAGAAAAATTTTCCAAGTCAATTTTTTAAATGAAATTAATATGTTTTCAATGGAGAAAAAAAAGTACAGGCAATATTGTAAAAATGTTTCTGGGGATCTGTTCCTTTAATGGAACTCTTATTTTTAAATCCAGGAATGATTAGATTGTTAAAAGCAGTGAAATTGTTCAAATCATTTCAAATTTAATAAATATAAATATAGCATTCTCTATACACAAGGACATAAATTGAAATTCTGAGTCTAATGAAGTCAGTGAAAATAGTTTCTACATATTTTTCAATACAGCCAAGATTTCTTCCTTGTACAATCTTCCTTGTGGGCAAAGAGGAAGCACACCTGTATGTAAGTAAAGCCAATAATTTATTATTAGTATAAATGATATCTTAAGTTTAATCATTATTAGTCCAGTTGTATTTGTTAGATGAAGGAAAATAATGCAGTTAAAATTGTTGAACACACACGCCTTAGTTTCTGCCCTGTCTCCTGGAGCTATGCTCACCTTCCCACTGCTTTTCTGGGTCCTGAGGTCAGAGGTTTCATGCTGGTGCTGAGAAGAGGTATGTGTTATGGGGATCCTTAGTATCTGGAGTCCTTTACTGGAAGGAGTATGATGCTAATGTTGATTATTGCTGCTTCTTTGGTCTAGGATCCACTTTGGTTTCCTTTTTAGACGTTTGGTAGCACACTTTCACACTTTTCTGCTTCTTACTGTCATAACAGGACTGTAGTTCTCTACATGGTGTCTTTGTGTTAGTCATAAACATCTTATTCTTCACAGAGAAACTGCTTTTTGCTTCTGTCTATAAAAATCTGTAGTTGTATGAGACAAAGATAAACAAAGTAGGAAAACCTATCCATGTATACCTGGTCAATTAGAGAAAATGCAGTCACAGATAAACCAAGTAAAATGAAACTGCAGACAGGTCAAGAAACGTTCACACAGAGTGGGACTGACAAACCTCAGTGCTGAGGCCTTGCAGATGCAGTTCAATGCTTATGTCCCATTACTAGCGATGGCAATGCTGTGCTACAGGATTACAATCCTTAACGATAACATGTGCCCTAATTGGTTTGAGATGGGACTATCCTGACAGTCTGCTGTAACGTGTTTTCTGTGGTGTTAGGAGAAATGACTGTTCAAGCAGAAATGAGTTCAGAGCACAGATCCTAGGGATACTCCATGTTGTAAGGACTGGTTTTTAGGAAATTGTGAAGACCTAGTACATTACACAAAAATGGATAACAGACATGGAGCAGAGCCAAAAATGCCTTCCTTGCCTCTGACCGCCCTAAGGAGTTCAACAGTAAGCTTCCAATTACTAGTGGATTGGACATAACATTCAAAAAACCACAAAGTGACTATGGACCCTGAGGCTTGCAGACTCTTCCAGAAGAACTTGAATCTTGCAGTGCTGGAGAACAAGTCAAAAGCGGCCAAAACATTTAGAAGTTTGATTAATTAACACTTACAATCTTGATCCTTCTCCAGGTGAAAGACCACTCAGTAGCTGCCTGTCTTGTAATTGCAATAAAGTAACAGTTGCCATCCCTCAGGGGTGAAGGATGCCAAAGGAAAAAGCAATTAAATCCCTGTTACATTATACCTGTTGGCAAAGCTGATAATTCACAGGTAGCTTGCTACATGCAGCTTGAATAAAAAAGGTGTACAACACTTACAAATCTGGGCAATTAAACTGACACCGCAATAGCTCCATTCAAGTGTTCTGTCTGAAGATGAGAAGTTTCATTACATCTCTGTTACGTATAGTGCTACAACCATGGGAAAAGCATGTAAATTGCTGAAACTATTGTATGTCATAACATGTAGGCATTTGTCTGTAAAAATATTCACATTCAGCAGTTCAGATAAAATTTAGGTTTGTTGGATTTATATAAGTATTTTTATTTTGTCATGTAAAAAATCCCTTTGGACTTGATATGTAACTGTGGCTTCTCTACTGGTGAGCTGAAATTTTGTCTGCTCATATCTTGCAGTACATAATATGGTATTTGTAATGGGGAATGCAACATATTAATTTTTTATCACCAGGTTTTTTTATGCATGAGATTGTCAACTTTTACAGATCAGTATGTTATATACTTAACCTAAATGACTAAGACATTTAGCAAATGAACTTTTGTTTTCTTTCTTTGATTTCTTCAGATCACAATACATTGGAAAAATTGATTGGCATGGTGTAACACTATTCAAAATAAATTTGACAGAGATAATATGCACACTTATGAATTTATTAAGTACTGTTCACAAAGAACATAAATTATATTAAATTATCATAATAATTGCTTTATTTACAGTACCTGGTACTTTCTTATAACTTCTAGGAAGGAACCCTAGTGTTCCCTTGACTTCTATACAGCTTCTGGTGACAATAGATACTCTTATCTGTCAGGGAAAATGATGGTCACAATTTCATAGGGATATTATCTCCTGAAAATAACAATATCCATTTTCTAACATACATAAGTGAAGGCATGAGGGAAAAGGAGGTCTTGCAGAATTAATATGGCTTTCTTTTTTTCATAACTTGATATTTTCTTAAGTATTTTCACATTACTTGGTACTTTCACATTTTATAGATCATTATTATAATATTTTTCAACCCAGATATAATCCTAAATAATTTCTGCTCCAAAATCTCTTCTATTTTTTACATAAGAAAACCTATTTTTCAGAATTTCCTTCAACAGTGGCTGCTTACCCTCTATGAGATAAGCAGCATTGCTTAAGCCCGCCTCTAGAAAAACAGAACATAGGAAGCCTGAAGTACCTTCTGACTGAGTTTTCTAGAACAACAGCTTCTAGAAAACTCTTTTATCCAAAGGCTCCAAGAAAAGTAAAGCAATAGAAATCTAACATCAGGTAAGTTATAACAGATTTAACAGTAGGATGGACTGAAGAAAACATCTCCAGTGTAGTACAGAGTGGATGGCCAGTGTGAGGGAGCCTGTAAATTCTGATTTTAGCCCTTCCTCATTTATTTCCTTTGAGAATTTAGAATGCCATTGATATCTTGCCTGTCAATAGGAAGTTTTAAATCTATTAGCAATTGTAGTTTTCTTTTTTTTTTTTCTTTCTACACTTGAGCAGACAGAAAGTGGTTTTTGTTTATGTTTATTTAATGATATGCAGGAAATCTATGTCAAAGTGTGTTTTCTACATTATATCCTCAGGGCAGCAAGATTGCTGGTTGTTTTGGGCTCCAGTGCTAATGAGTTATATTGCCACAGATGTGACACTGACTAGCTTCTGATAGGAATGCTTTATCGTAAGAGTCTACTCTCTGAAGTGAAAATTCAGTACTGGGTATGGAAAAATATAACATTGGTTTCCTTGACAATAATAAACCGATAAAATTCTAAAATCAATATTCAGATTGACATAGTGTCTGTTGCCAAACCAAGATCAAAATTGAAAATTTAGAACTGACCTATTTTTCATGTTGTAAGATTTATGTTATAATGGCCTGAAACATTTTCTTTCCAGATTCAGATTACTATCAACTAGATAGACATTTAGCAACATGTAACATAAAGGAACTGATGATTCATTGCCAGTATCCAATGAAATAGAGTAACTCGGTCTCTCTGAAATATCCAGCTAATATTTTCTTAGCATGCATAATGCATCATTAAACTCTTACTAAGTCAGCTGATGGGAAGTCAGATTCTGAAGAATGTATGACTATCAGGCACCTGAAATAGTATTTCTCAGACTGAATCTGGTGATATTCAGGATAAGTTCTTGGCGAGCATTTTACTTTCTCTATTATCAGTTCAGATTTCAGAAAATGGGCAGGTATATATGGCTTCTCTATATTTTAACTCTGTGTGTGTGTGTAGAGAATTTACTGGGGTTGGGTTAAAAAAAAGATAATAGAAAAAAGTTTCTGTAGAACAGATATTCAGCAAGGTCTAGAGAAGGTTTTTTGGCTAAATAAAAGCCAAATGTATTGCACTTCAATGTCTTTCCCTTTTTTCTGTCCTTTCAGCTCTTTCTACTGGAAAAATTTCACCCCTTAAAAAAGAAAAAAAACCATCCCTTGGACATTTCTGTGGTATTTATGGGTGGTCTAAGCCATAAAGAAAATTTCATGGCTTTGAGATCTCTAAGTCCTTAACCTTTTCAAGACTGAGAAGAAAGCAGTAATGAATGAGCTTTAATTGTAGCCTACAACTTACGGTAGCCATCTCTGTCCAAAAAGTTATGGTGGCAGCTATCTAAAGCTGTTATGCTTAAGATTCTGTCAACACTGGCATTATAAATCCTATTCAACTGCTCTTTGGAACCATTAAAAACGTGCTTCAAATTGAACCTTGCTGTGTGTCGCTTTAGACTAACAGGTTATCCCATTTCTTCATACATATTTTAAGTTAAATGGATTTTCAGTAAAAAAGAATAAAAGAAAGCTATACTTAAGAAAATAGGAGTTCTCATGGTAGTTCATTTATTTTCTCTTTATTGCTCAGCCACTAAAGAAGAAATAGATGAGATAAAAGCATTAATTTTATTTCTTTCATATCCTGTTTCTCACTCATATGGGTTATCACTATCATCATTCAGACATGCAATATCTCTCATTCTCTTCCCTACCTCCTGTCTGTTTCATCTGTATTTTTAGTTTGTTTCATTTCTTCCACACTTTTTCAAGTCTTTCTAGGGTTTTCCAAATGGCTTCCTGGTTATATTGAGTTACAGATATATTGTTGTTGTAATGGAAAGCCTATGACAGATGTAACTGCTGCAACCACCTCTTCCTTTCTTACCTCTGTTTCTTTATTCCTTCAGTATTTCTCACTTAATCTGACTTCTACATTCTCACCTTTCCATTTTTCATTATCATTGCTGCTGATCAAAACATGAATGAAAAATGCTGATGTCTTCAAATATATATCTGTCCATTTATCTATCTATCTATCTGTCTATCTATGTCTTCTTGTGGCATGTAGATTAGCAGTGATTGAAACAAAACTTTTCCTGTCTGTTTTTTTAATTTCTTGGAGTGCTTTCTCACATTTATGATACACCATCTTTTTCTGTACAGGTCTAGTTCTGCACTGGAAGAAACCAAAACATCTCAGATTACAAGCATTAATAACTTCTTTTCCTCATTTCTCTCAATAAAAGACCCTGCTCTCAAAGAGGCTCCATCACACTTTCAAGAGCCTTTCCAAAAGACATCATTACAGTGTGATGGAACACATGTCACAGTGGGCAACACTTAAAAGGGGAAAATATATAAAATATTTTAGCAGAAAATACAGAAATAAAACTGTAAAATTAAAATGACAATATAAAATCTATTTGTAGGTATTTTTGGTTAGGTCATGATACAGTGAAAAATATCACAACAAAACCAAATTGCTTTTGTCTAAGAATACTTATATTCGACACAGGAATTATAAGAAAAGGAGCATCAAATCTGAGACTTTCTGTAGACAAATTAAGATTGAATACAGAATCACAAAATGGTAGGGGTTGGAAGGGACCTTTAGAGATGATCTAGCCCAACCTCCCTGCTAGAGCAGGCTGGACAGGAACACATTCAGGCGGGTTTTGAAGATCTCCAGAGAAGGAGACTACACAGCCTCTGTGCAGCCTGGTCCAGTGCTCTGTCACCCTCAAAGTAAAAAAGTTTTTCCTTATGTTCAGATGGAATTTCCTGTGTTCTAGCTTCTGCCCGTTGCCCCTTGTCCTGTCGCTGGGCACAACGACCCCATCCTCTTGACACCTGTCCTTTAGATATTCATAAGTATTGATGAGATCCCTTCTCAGTCTTCTCTTCTCCACACTAAATAGACCCAGGTCTCTCAGCTTTTCCTTATAAGAGAGGTGCTCCATTCCCTTGATCATCTTTGTAGTCCTCCATTGAACTCTCTCCAGTAGTTTCCCGTTCCTTGTTGAACTGGGGAGACGAGAACTGGATGCAGTACTCCAGATGTGATTTCACCAGGGCAGAGTAGAGGGGGAGGATGACCTCCTTCAACCTGCTGGACATGCTCTTTTTAATGGACCCCTGGAGACCATTAGCCTTCTTGACCACAAGGGCACATTGCTGGCTTATGGTCAACTTGTTGTCCACCAGGTGTCTCAGGTCCCTCTCTGCAGAGCTACTTTCCAGAAGGTCAGCCCCTAGCCTGTACTGGTGCATGGGATTATTCCTCCCTATGTGCAGGACCCAACACTTGCCCTTGTTGAATTTCATTAGGTTCCTCTCCACCCAACTTTCTAGCCTGTCGAGGTCTCACTGAGTGGCAGCAAAGCCTTCTGGTGTGTCAGCCATTCTTCCTAGTTTTGTATCATCAGCAAACTTGCTGAGGGTACAATCTGTCCTTTCATGCAGGTCATTGATGAATATGTTGAACAAGACTGGACCCAGTACTGACCCCTGGGGAACACCGTTAGTTTCACGCCTCCTGCTGGACTCTGTGCCACTGATAACAACCCTCTGAGCTCTGCCATTCAGTCAGTTCTCAATCCATCTCACTGGCCACTCATCTAACTCACACTTCCTAAGCTTAGCTATGAGGATGTTATGGGAAACAGTGTCAAAAACCTTGCTGAAGTTGAGGTAGGCAGTATCCACTGCTCTCTCGTCATCTACCCAGTTGGTCAGGCCATCATAGAAGGCTATCGGATTGGTTAGTTATGATTTTGCCTTGGTGAATGCACGTTGACCACTTCTGATAACCTCCTTTTCCTCCACATTCTTAGAAATCACATCCAGAATGAGCTGTTCCATCACCTCTTGTGGGATGGAAGTGAGGCTGACTGCCATGTAGTTTCCTGGGTCCTCCTTCTTGCCCTTTTTGAAGACTGGAGTGACATTGGTTTTGCTCAGGTCCTCAGGCACCTCTCCTATTCGCCATGACCTTTTAAAGATGTTGGAGAGTGGCTTTACAATAACATCTTCCAGCTCCTCCAGCATTTGTGGCTGCATCCCACCAGGGCCCATGGATTTGTAGCTGCTGAGCTAAACAATCTTTAACCTGATCATCCTCAACCAAGGAAAAATCTTCTCTCTTACCTCTAGAGTCTGGGATTCCTGAGGTTCAGCCTTACCAGTAAAGACTGTAGCAAAGAAGGCATTCAGCAACTCTGTCTTCTCTGCATCCTCTATCACCCACCTCATTCAGGAGCGGGCCCACATGAGTCTTCCAAGGAAACTAACAGTGTGCAATAGTGCTAAAACCTTTCATATCTTTTTTGCGTTGTAGAGAGAAAACATGTAAATACAGAAATATGTCCAGAGTGGCAATGCTTGTGTATTACAGTATTAGCACTGTGATATCACAGAAGTCTTTGGGACCCATCAATGAATTTTATTGACTATAAATGAATTGCATGCACAACTGGGAAGGGAGAGGAAGAATAGAGAATTAAAAAAAAAATAAATCTCAAGGTCTATAATCTTGAAAATATATCAATACTTAAGAAAATACAGGGGAAAAGTAGTACATTGAGTTGCGCCCTCTTCACTAACTACATGCATTTAAACAACTTCATAATGTATAATATGGTTGTCAATAAAAATAATTTTAAGAAATTCTAATATTCTAAAATGCTTTCTTTATCTTTGAATCCAAGTATTATACTCACTGTATTAATATTCAGGGTTTTGTGAGAACGCATCACATGGAAATTGATCCTACCAATGATTTTCATAGTGGTCAGTTGTTATTTTTCCACCTGTGTTTATAAAAGATAAAAGTTGAACTTATTTACATTTACACCTATCACCTACTGTGTATTATCCCTGTTGCTTTGCCATGTAACTACAATAGATGAATAACTGTTAGAGATTAATATTTAATCTGAAAAGTTTTTCACTTTCTTACAATTATATCTGTAAAGTGTAGTAATTCTGACTGCTGACAGGACTAGTTACTAACCTGATTTTTCAGAAAGTAAATTTATTTAAAATATTTCCCTAAGTGAGCTTTATTTCAGTAGTCATAAGCTTGGTATCTGTGGTACACCTAATGCATTTTGCTAACCAAGAGCTCCAGTTTTAGTGTCAGTTGCTAGTAACAGTATGGTGGAATATCACCACAAATTAATACTATCTGCAACATGATAAGTATCAAGCTGGGTTTTTCAAACAGGTCAGATTTTCTCTCATTAAAGCACATGCAGAGAATAAGCTTTCTGAAAATGAAAGGAAGAGACCAATCTCAATAATGCAGTTATCTGTACATCATGAATAAAAATGGCAGAACAGGATTCTGCCCCCAGCAGATAACATAATAGTATAATTAAAATCATACACTCTCTGCCTCTACAGATTTTTCCCCTTTTAAAAAAAAAAAACAAACAACTATTGCTTAGAACTGTCACAATGCCTCTGTGTTTAATAAAGGTCAGTTGTGTACCGGTCCACTTTCTTATAGCTATTGGATGGCCTTTGAAAGGTTACATTTGGTTTCTTTCCAATTTTGTCTGAAAACAGGAGAAAGCTGCCTATTGGCAACCAACTGTCTTATCTATTGTTCTGCCTTATGAGAGGAGTGGTTTTTCTTAGTTGTGATGATGTAAAGAGATACTGCAGCTAGGATGACCAGATATCTTCCTGTCAACATGTGCACTTGATCCCACTCTGGCAAATACTTCATGAAAGGGGCTATAAGGAGGACAGAATCATAGAATCTTCATGGTTGGAAAGGACGTCTGAGATCATTGAGTCCAACCATACACACACATAAGACCCCCACAATCTCGGCCACTAGAGCATGCCCTGAAGTGGCACATCTGCACGTTTCTTAAATACCTCCAGGGATGGTGACTCAACCACCTCCCTGGGCAGGCTGTTCCAGGATGTTTAGGTCTGCACCAGCTGTCCATATGCATAAGAGTTTTCTTTTTGCTGGCTCTATTCTACTGAATCTAATACTCAAGATTCAGATAATGAAAGTAACAATAACTTTGTCTTGGGAACTTTAATCCATGCCTGCCACTATGTGGGTAACTCTTTTGCCCTGTGACACTGGGTTTAAACAGACTAACAGGCACAAAAATGAAGTCATTGAGCTTGAGAACCAAGCCAAGAACTCTTAAGTCATCCTTGTCTTCTACACTTGAAAAAACATCTGAGTTTTGCTTTTTTAAGTTAGGAGTAGAATAAAGCCCTAAAGTTGTTATATGGTATAGTGCTGTATGTTGTTTCTGAGTACTAAAATATATTAAAGTTTCCCGTGATACTTCGGTATCACTATACTACCTTAAATAAATACATAATACAAAGAAAATAATTCTGATTTTACTGAGCACCTGGTAACAGAAAAAATCAAATATGGCTCCTTTAGGCTGGTTGCTTATGTGGGTGAAAATAGCTTCTGTCTCCATGTGGTGATAGAAAGCAAAAAAAAAAAAAATAAAGCACTTAGAGAAAGAAGCAGATTTCATCAGACTTCTGCACTTGTCCCACAGGGACAAACCAGAATAGAAGAGAAAACGATGTAATATTCTTATCATGAGGCTGCATTGTGCATGTCTTTGAAATATGAAGGAGCTTTCTGCTTATTTGAAGTGAAAATGTTGCCAAAACGGGTACTGTCAAATTAATTAAGTTCATTTTTTGCCAGCATTGATGCCCAGACAGACACCTTCAAATTTTATGTAAAGGAGGGAAATTGCCAAGGTCTCAAAACATTTTTCTTCTTAACCTCATAAGCAATTGTCATCTCATGTCATATGTTTTTTAACTACCATTTGCCATTTCACAGAAGAAATGATTAGTGGTATCATGCATCATTAACTATGTTGCTGAAGTTAAAGCCCCAGACATATTGAGCCAAATTAATTTTTAGTGTAGAACTACCGACTCCAGTGTGTTACTTCTTTAGCTAGCAGAGGCTGAAGTCACAGAGAAAGTACTGATTTTAGATCCCCTAAGAATGGTGCCTCTCATGTAATTCAACTGTTATCACTTGCTGATTCATCAGAAATGGTTTTCAGGGATTTCAGCCTTTCTTGCCAGAAGACAGTTTTTAATGTAGTGGTAGTAACATGTCTAGACATTTATAATATACCCAGCACCATATTACCTTAATGCTTGAATTAAATCATGCTCAGCTCTACAGCTAAATATTATGCTAATATTGGGAAAAATGCTTTTACGTTTTTTTTTAAAAATACTCATGTTTCTATTCTGAAATTTAAGGGTGTCCCGCCAAATGACAATTAATCTTCTAAATACTTTGGATTTATCATTGTTACAATTTTTCTGCTGTTCTTTGAAACTTTTATTTTAAATTACAAACCTAAAACTGACTTGTTAAGTCATTGTTGGTTGAATCATGGTATTTATCATTGAGTTGAGTCAGGTGAATAAAGTTATCTGGAGATTCCATAATTCCTGACTTTTCAATAAAATATCCCCAGACTATTGAGGCTATGTGTGCAAACCAGCTCCTGTGAATCATTCATTTGACTTATGTTTATAGTGTAGAGAACCAGGGGAACTGGGTAGAATTATTTATGTGTGACCCTCATTTCATTTTTCTTTTTTGCTGGACCCATTATTACTCACTTCTATAAATTAGCTTAGGGTATGGTTCTCAAGTGACTTCTTCTATTTGAACAAAACTCCTTTAAACTCCTTGATCCTCATTGATGAAATATTTAACTCTATGCTATAATGTCCTTGATTTTAATGATACATTAATTGCACTTTTGTGTTAATTATACCTCTATTATACCTCTCCATACTTTCTCCTTACTATCTTGTTATCTGCTTAAGTCACAGCTAATGTTAAGATAAGATCCCAAGGTGTTAATTGGAAAAAGCCCTCTAAAGCCAATTTCAGGAGTCCCAGACTCTCACTCAATGAGTTTAGCATTTTATAAGAAATTTCTATTTATTAATTTAATAATTAAATATAAAGATTAAAATCTAAGCAAATACAAACTACAACTTAAATGAAATTTCTCTTAATTGAAATAAAAAATTTCAGTATTATTGATATAATAGTATAAGTGGTTCAGTGTTTTTTCTCATAAAGTGTTAACCTTATTATGGAACTTTCTGACAAACTGCACTGGTTGCATCATTGGCAATATATGTATTAAATTTATATTCAATTACAATTTTAATATTCCAGTCTTACGCTAAAGATGATGAAAAATTTCATTCAAATATTATTATAAGGGAACAGAATTAAATGTATGTTTAATTAAATTCTAGCTTCTTCCTGTTTATTAAGCTGTTTGAAAGATTATTAACTCCACTGTTGCTATTCCTATAACTTTATTTATGTTTTCCTATACAGAGATTAAAGTATTTTAAATGCTTATAAACACTACCATTCTGTTAAATGCTGTGTTAATTAGAACAAAATGAATTAACTGCAGGCACCTTCATTGCTGTTAATAAGTTGCAAAAACCAAGAATAAGTGTTTTGTTAAAAATGCATGCAATGTTACTCTCATCAGTATTATGTTGTACTTGTTATCTAATAGCACCCACAGCATCTCTTTTTCTCAAGCCCCAAGCAAAGGTTCAGTCCTTACACAGAAAAGCCTAGAATCAAAAGCAAATTTGAACCACCCCAAGCAATGGGGTGAGAATAGCTTGAAATGTAGAAGGGAAGTGAGATGACATTGTCTCCCATCTCCCCAGCCTATACATAAATCCTATATGTATATCCCATATGTATCCTATGTATTTTCCAAACTGAAGTAGGAGTTACCTCCTGCGTCATTTTCCAAACTGAAGTAGGAGTTACCTCCTGCATCATGGGTGTTTGAAAAAAAAAACCAAAAAAACCAAAAACCAACCACTAATGGAATTAGAGAAAGATGAATGCAGGACAAGCTGGGGATTTTGATCAATTTGTAAATGTTGTGAATGCAAGGACAAAGAAGGAGGAAAAAAGAACAACTTGTAAAAATAATGAACTGATGCTTTCTTAATTAACTCCTAGAAAGAACTTTTGGTTGACTGATATGTGTATTTTGCACAGTGGTGATGGCACACTGAAATTGTACTTTGGGGGCCTTATAATTTGATAGCCTTTATGCCACTTGCACGTTTTGGGATTATATGAGAATATGGAGTTATAATGGGACTTTGAGCAGTGGGGCATGCAGTACCTTTGCTTCTCTGTATCTGCCATCAAGAGTTAGTCCCTTCCTTACAGACCTTAGAGCTGCTGGTGTCACACATCCTTCATAACTTCTGGGTCTCTTCCATATGCCCCATTGCTTTCCCAGAGGAACCCAGACTAACTTCCAACAAAAATGTGAAGCAGAGACTCCATAAATGTAATTGAGATTTTAAATGGCCAGAGAAAAGCCTGAGCAGAGGTGACAAGTGTGTTCTTAATGTAGTTGAAAGGGTTAGGTTGTGGAAGCTCTAGTACTCGTGCCCTATTGATTTTGCAGTTGTTGATGAGATATATGCATCTCTGCTGAAAGCATACTTACCAGTATTTAATTGGATTCTTTGCTTGCTTCTTATAAAGGGAACTGTCTGCAAATAGCCACAGCATAAAAGCTCAAGTTGTCACCTATTTAACCAAATCCAGCTAATCATAGAATCATAGGATCATTTAGGTTAGAAGAGCTAGATTTTAATAACAAACTTCTGTATAAGAACATGTGAGGACAGATTGGGTTCAAAACTATCAAAACACAAATACCATGTTTTCAAACCAAATCTATTCTTATGGAATTGCTTATGTCACGTGAATATTCAAGTGCCAGTAAACAATGCCTATGGTGATTTTGGTATCTACCTGTTTTTATGACATAGTTGCATTGTTAGGCATGTTACAGCAGCTGTAAAAAAAAAAAAAAAATATGCCAAAAGTAAGCACAAAACAAATCTGTAAGCATAAAATATTTACATAGCAGACCCAGTAAAATATTTCTGAAAGGATATATATATTTATATCTTTGGAACATGTTTTCTTAAGGTAAAAACAATTAAAAATGCGTATTAATAACACTCAAAATCCAAGTACAGCCTAGGTAGATCTGTTTAGGCCAGGCATAGAGTCCAGGTATATATTAACCTTAGCAGTAGTTAATATGAAAAGAGATCGCGGACTAATTTCTTTATGTTTTTTAATTCTCCTTTCTGGTCCTTTTCCTTGTCTGTTCCTCACACCTACCCACAGACAACAATTTAGCTGGTAACTCACTGGAAAGAGAAGAGACTGAGGATGGGCAGGAACCAACATCCTCCTGCCCCAATGTAAAAAAAAAAAAAAAAATATGCCAAAAGTAAGCACAAAACAAATCTGTAAGCATAAAATATTTACATAGCAGACCCAGTAAAATATTTCTGAAAGGATATATATATTTATATCTTTGGAACATGTTTTCTTAAGGTAAAAACAATTAAAAATGCGTATTAATAACACTCAAAATCCAAGTACAGCCTAGGTAGATCTGTTTAGGCCAGGCATAGAGTCCAGGTATATATTAACCTTAGCAGTAGTTAATATGAAAAGAGATCGCGGACTAATTTCTTTATGTTTTTTAATTCTCCTTTCTGGTCCTTTTCCTTGTCTGTTCCTCACACCTACCCACAGACAACAATTTAGCTGGTAACTCACTGGAAAGAGAAGAGACTGAGGATGGGCAGGAACCAACATCCTCCTGCCCCATTCCTCCTTCTCACAGCCACAGTTTAGGTAAATGAGGCTAAGCCAGAAAAATAGGCCTGTCATCGCATAATCATTGGAAACCGAATGAGTTTTCATAATGAAGAAATTGCTTTTTCTTTCTCATGTGCTGATTTTTTTTCAGTCTTGCTGATTTACTTTTATGCATCTCTCATCTGAATGCCGTAATAGATTTTCTTTTACTGTGAAGCTGTATTGTTAACTTTGGAGACGAAAGGAATCCCTCTTTTCTAATTGATGCTGTAAAATATAGTAAATGGGATTATGAATTAAACTTTCTGTTTGAAAGGAAGATCTTCTTTATGAATAATGCATTAGGCTTTGTTTAAACCATATAGATTTTATTTGCTTTTTATTAATTTACTACATTTGACACTGCTTCTGCATTTCCCCACCTTTTCTCCTCCTGGGAATGTCTTCTAATAAGGCATTTCATAAAATCTATGATTTCTGGTTTTTATCTTAAGTAGCTCTAGATGCAAGGCAAACACTTTGTTATTGTAGAAGTTGTATGTTTGCATCCCTTGGGTGGGAAGTTCTTGCTAGGGAACATTTTAAATTCGTTTGTATTTATATCAAAGATCACCTTATTTTTAAAACTTCAGGTCTAACTTGCAAAACTTATTACTGAGCATCATATTTGCCATTTTCTAGGACATCTTGAGTTTTTTTGGTATGTACAGTCAATTATGCACACAAGTTCAATAAAAGGGCTATTGGAGGGGTGGGGGACAGGAGGGTATCCCTTGTCACACATACGCCTATGACAATAGCTATTGTTATTTACTGTTTTTTGTCCAGTACTGCATTTGTGTACTTGGGGTCTTTGAGTACTTGGGGTCTTTGACTCTATTGAGCTAACAGTTGTTAGACCTGTCTGTGCATTTGTCTGTTACTATCCCTATCTGTTGTGAAGATGGGATATGCTCCTTCCATTTTACTGGTAGAATTTTTTATGACGGTCATGGAGGTGTGTGGTTGAGCCAGGAACTAAAATCTTTCTCAGATGTTTCCAAATCTGCACTGATGGCAGAACAACCTCCATTTAGGTATATGAACAATGCATGGTATGATACATAGTAAGAATATATGGTGGCTATATGAACCATAGTAAGCTTCCTTCAGGTCAAGTCATACAACTTACTGCTTGGAAGAAGTCAACCTACTGCCCGTCAAATGGATATCGAGTTTAGGAAGACTCTCTCAGCTTTCAAAGTGTTCCTGCCTTTTAGACTGTGATTTTCTTTATCCCTGTCCTAGTCCTTCTGGCTTTCTTCATCAGAGCATTCTTCCTTTAGCAGCTATAGTCTACCTGACCTCTTCAGTCATCCCTGAATAAAGAGAATCCAAAAGCTCCAATGATGGCCGTTTAACCTACTCTAAATGTTTAGTGATGTGTCAGACATTTTCTATTATATGGTAATATACAGAACTGACCATGTGTTCATCTGCTCTGTTAAATACCAATTAAATAGTTATATGGCTAAGCTAGTTTGTTTGAATTCCTTAATATCTGGATATTTCCATATGTTCTTCACCAAATATTTTCACCACCAGGCTTACAATGAAGAAGTTAATGTGATAAATACAGAAATAAACCCAACATAATTTAATGAGAAAGCAACAAAATCAAATCCCTGGGTCATGAAATAGATGTGGTCCTAAATACTAAATACTAAATTGCACCAGTTTCAGTAACATATTTCAGTGACCAATACAGTATTCAGGCATAGTGTTTTTCGTAGAAGATTTGTGTAAGGTCAGACTTCGCAGCTATTGGAAAGAAGAATTAAAAATGCATAGTTCATTGCATATATTTAACACACCATTTACTTACAGCTCAGTAGCATTAGTCACAAGAGACATCAAAAAATCTGAGTGCGTAAGAAATGTGTTTCTGTGTTTTCCAGTGGGTCTCTGGAATGGAATACAACTCAGTTGACCTAAACAAAATTACAAACATCTGTCTCTGAAGCTAGTTGCCCTTGGTGTATTTATGTCCATGGAATAAACCTGTACTTCATAGACACAACAAATATTGTATCACACTGTAAGAGTGACTCCTTCATTCTGCTGATTATAAAGGTAGCCTTAAGGTGATTAGTTTAGATATTGATGTCTACTTGATTCTTTGATGCTAACATCTGTGTGGTTCATGCTGATAGATGGCTGATTGCCTTTAAGCAGAGTGGCTCCTTAAAGGTGGCAACCTGGTCTGTATTTGCTATCATATATGCCAAAGCATTGCTTCTTGCTTCAGCACACCCTCTTAAAAACAGAATGGCAACCTGATCAGATTTTTTTTTGCTTAGTCTTGTATTCTTCATATTTATTTACTTTTATTTTAATTCAAATTATCTGCAACCCCAAATTTGATTTAAGAAAGAAAATATATATTGTGAATATTTAGGTGTGGATGGGGACACAGCAAGTGAATGAGTGAGAAATGTGAACATGTGCATATATAAATCTAGATGTATTCACTTCTGTCACAGAGCTGTATGGATAACACAGAATATCTGTGTGCATCACGTTACCTGAACACAGAAGATGCAGTCACTTCAGACAGTTGTTGCCATAGTTGTTGCAAATGCTGGAGTCAGCCCCTACGCTAGTTACACACAAGTAGAGTCTTAACTCTTGTAACCTACTTCAGTCATGCAAGAACACAGTAGCACCCAGCTGTAATATTGTTGCACCTCTCCTTAAAGTTGTCTGTAAATGTCTTTCACCCCTTCTTTTACTCTTCACTGCCTGCCCTCTCTCTGGTGTTTTTGAACAGATTTACAGGAGATATAAAGCCATCTTCCTGCTGTTGTGTTTCTAATTTTTCTTTACTGACAGTGACTTTTTTCACCCGTTTCTATACTTCATCTCTCTCTGTCTTTGGTTTCAGATATCTCCCTTTATGGCCTCTTTGTCATTTTTGCCCCTTCAGGGAAGACCAGCCACTTAAGTATATCAATCTGATGAGCAAGAGTGTAAGCCTGGAGAAACCAAGAACATTGGATACTAGGCAAAGTTCTGTGGCAGTAAGTATGTGATTTCTTGCCTTTCAAGCCAAGAAAATGTGCAAACACAATAGGTGCTAGACTATAATATATACTGATAATGAATTTCCGAAATTAAACCATGAGAACAAAGACAACTCTAAGTTTTCGTTCTAAGGTCTGGACTTTTTTTCATTTTAAGTTTTATTTTCCTTCCTTATAGGACAGAGTGAGAATACAGAAAAGGAAGGAAAAAGAGGAAAAAAAAAATTAAAAAGGCAAGTAAAGGGTGGGAGTCGGAGGGAGTCGGGGGGAGTGAGATGTATGTGTGTGTATTTCCAGATAGGAAAAAGTCCCAGTTATCAGGATCTTTTCTCCTAAATTCACATAGCTCTCTGATGATAATGAGGCAGTTAGCAATGCTTATCCATTACATCTCAATAACTCAGGCAGGAACCAAATAAGTATTCCCTGAATTGATTTACACTTGTTTACACAGCTTGTTTGTTGGGGTTTCTTTTTAAACCCAAAAATAGCAGGAGTTATGCATTTAATTCCCTAAATGCACTCTCTAGAGTGCACCCGAGGAAATGCATGTTTTATCTAATATATTGGCTAGAAAGCTGTCATTCCAATGATGAATTTGTTTTAGGTTTTTTCACTTCAGACTATAGCTGTTTTGTTCATCTGTGTCCAAAGTGCATAGGCACAGCAGCACCTTACATACTAGTTATACTGAATATGATAATATCCAGACACACAGTAGTCAGCAAAAAGATAACTCATTAACCTTGCAGGGATACTTAGAAAAAGATAGTACTTCTTGGTCTAGCATTTGATTATATAAACATATTTTCTAGACTTAGTTTAGAAGGTTGTTAGTGCTGAATAATTTGTTTATATAGATAATGATTTGCACCCTTAGATTTGTTCTCAGACACATATTTTAGTGTAAAATCCATGACCAGAACAACCCTGAAAGTCTTATAATCATACCTGTTTGAAAGCATATAACTAAGATACAGAAAGGTTGTGACATGCCCAGGATTATGCAAGTCAGCCTGAGCAGCAAGAACAGAACTCAAATGGTAACACAGTCAGCCCTGTCTCTCATTTTCTTCCCTGCTGTGCCCCAGCTGTCCTAATATTTGAGATAAATTGGTGCCTGGAAGAAACCCAGGAAGCTCAAACTGAATGTGAATAAGATGTGGTGGATATAGAGAAGGAAAATAGTTTGATGAGCAAGCTGAAATCATGGCTTTATTTTCAACTAAGACTCATCTTTTGAATCTTGATAAAATGTCTCAATTTTTCATTGATTCTTTAGAAAGCAAAACAAAGGATCTAGAGGAATACCTCTGTGAGCTCTTAGTTGAGTGATGGAGCTCTGTCTTCTGTTTTTCTGATAAGACTTTCATAAAGTCCACAGCTGGAACAGCACCAAAAAGTGTCTCTAAGATTAGCAGGAAAGGCAAGATCTCTCTGCCCTATGTTACATTCCCTCTTCTCAGAGGACAGAGCTGTTTAATCATGCATAGAGTAAGCCTCAGGAAAATGGATGCTCCACTGCATCTTCACAGGAAAGCTGTTATCATCTTCTTCAGGAACAGCAATGGATCCAGCAAATCTGTCCTGCTTCTGGGAGGTGCCCTGGGAGACACAGTGTCTGAAGTTTTCTTTTTTTTACAGAGGGAGTTGATCTTTTCTTGTTTCTTAATCTATTTCCTGACCACTTTCTTCCTCTGAGGGAAAGGAACTGGGTTTGGTTCTCCAAGCTTGTCCGGGAGCTCTGCAGCTGCAAGACTGCCTGGGTTAGTGTCTGCCAGTGCAGATCATAGAATCATAGAATGGTTTGGGTTGGAAGGGACCAAAATGTACCCTTCGTCAGTTTAAAACCATTACCCCTTGTCCTATCACTACACTCCCTGATAGAGTCCCTTCCCGTCTTTCTTGTAGGTCCCCTTTTAGTACTGTAATGTTACTAAAAGGTGTCCCCAGAGTCCTCTCTTCTTCACATTGGGCAACTTAGACTGTCAGCCTGTCTTGATAGGAGAGGTGCTCCAGCCCTCTGATCATCTTTGTTGCCCTCCTCTGGACTCGCTCCAACAGATCCATGTTCTTCTTATGTTAGGATCGCCAGAGCTGAAGGCAGTATTTCAGGTCAGGTCTGAGCAGAGCAGAGAGAATCACCTTCCTCAACCTGCTGGCCATGCTTCTTTTGATGCAGTCCAGGATGCAGTTGGCTTTCACACATCGACAACTCATGTTGAGCTTCTCATCCACCAACACCCCCAAGTCCTTCTCCTCAGGGTTGCTCTCAATCCATTCTCTGCCCAGACCGTATCTATGCTTGGGATTGCCCTGACCTATGTGCAGGACCTTGCATTTGGCCTTGTTAAACTTTAAGATATTCACACAGGCCCCCCTCCCAAGCCTGTCCAGGTCTCTCTGGGTGGCATCCTTTCCCTCCAGTGTGTCAACTGCTCCACACAGCTCCGGGTCATCGGCAAACTTGCTGAGAGTGTACTCAATCCCACTGCCCATTTCACTGACAAAGATGTTAAACAGCACCAGTCCCAATACCCACCCCAAGGAATGCAAGTTATCACTGGTCTTCACTTGGATGTTGAGCTGTTGATCACAACACTTTGAGTGATACCATCCAGCCATTTCCTTATCTGTTGAGTGTTCCATCCATCAAATGTATGTGTCTCCAATTTAGAGACAAGGATGTCATGCAGGACAGTGTCAAATGCCTTGCACAAGTCCAGGTAGTTGATGTCAGTTGCTCTTCACTTATCCACTGATGCTATAAAACCACTGTAGAAGGCCACCAAATTTTTGGGGCACAATTTGCCCTTAAGGAAATCATGCTGGCTGTCACCCATGACCTCTATATTTTCCATGTGCTTTAGCATGGTTTCCAAGTAGATCTACTCCATGATCTTGTCAGGCATAAAGGTGAGATTGACCAGCCTGTAGTTTCCCGGGTCTTCCTTTTTTCCCCTTTTCCAGTCAGCACGAACTTCACCAGACTGCTGTAACTTCTCAAATATGATGGATATTGGCTTGGCAACTTCATCTGCCAGTTCCCTCAGGAGCCACAGATGCATTTCATCAGATCCGATGACTTGAGCACCTTTAGGTTCTCTAGATGGTCTCAAACTTGGTCTTACAGTGGGAGGTTCTTTATTGGCCCCATCCCTGCCTTTACCTTCTGCAACTTGGGCAGTGTGGCTAGAGCCCTTGCTGGTGAAGACCAAGGCAAAAGAGTCATTGAGTACTTCAGCCTTGTACACATCCCATGTGACCAGGTCTCCTGTTTCCTTTCGGAGAAGGCCCACATTTTCCCTTGCCTTCCTTTTATCACTGACGTGCCTGCAGAAGCTTTTTTTGTTGCCCTTGATGTTCAAACTGAATGTGAATAAGATGTGGTGGATATAGAGAAGGAAAATAGTTTGATGAGCAAGCTGAAATCATGGCTTTATTTTCAACTAAGACTCATCTTTTGAATCTTGATAAAATGTCTCAATTTTTCATTGATTCTTTAGAAAGCAAAACAAAGGATCTAGAGGAATACCTCTGTGAGCTCTTAGTTGAGTGATGGAGCTCTGTCTTCTGTTTTTCTGATAAGACTTTCATAAAGTCCACAGCTGGAACAGCACCAAAAAGTGTCTCTAAGATTAGCAGGAAAGGCAAGATCTCTCTGCCCTATGTTACATTCCCTCTTCTCAGAGGACAGAGCTGTTTAATCATGCATAGAGTAAGCCTCAGGAAAATGGATGCTCCACTGCATCTTCACAGGAAAGCTGTTATCATCTTCTTCAGGAACAGCAATGGATCCAGCAAATCTGTCCTGCTTCTGGGAGGTGCCCTGGGAGACACAGTGTCTGAAGTTTTCTTTTTTTTACAGAGGGAGTTGATCTTTTCTTGTTTCTTAATCTATTTCCTGACCACTTTCTTCCTCTGAGGGAAAGGAACTGGGTTTGGTTCTCCAAGCTTGTCCGGGAGCTCTGCAGCTGCAAGACTGCCTGGGTTAGTGTCTGCCAGTGCAGATCATAGAATCATAGAATGGTTTGGGTTGGAAGGGACCAAAATGTACCCTTCGTCAGTTTAAAACCATTACCCCTTGTCCTATCACTACACTCCCTGATAGAGTCCCTTCCCGTCTTTCTTGTAGGTCCCCTTTTAGTACTGTAATGTTACTAAAAGGTGTCCCCAGAGTCCTCTCTTCTTCACATTGGGCAACTTAGACTGTCAGCCTGTCTTGATAGGAGAGGTGCTCCAGCCCTCTGATCATCTTTGTTGCCCTCCTCTGGACTCGCTCCAACAGATCCATGTTCTTCTTATGTTAGGATCGCCAGAGCTGAAGGCAGTATTTCAGGTCAGGTCTGAGCAGAGCAGAGAGAATCACCTTCCTCAACCTGCTGGCCATGCTTCTTTTGATGCAGTCCAGGATGCAGTTGGCTTTCACACATCGACAACTCATGTTGAGCTTCTCATCCACCAACACCCCCAAGTCCTTCTCCTCAGGGTTGCTCTCAATCCATTCTCTGCCCAGACCGTATCTATGCTTGGGATTGCCCTGACCTATGTGCAGGACCTTGCATTTGGCCTTGTTAAACTTTAAGATATTCACACAGGCCCCCCTCCCAAGCCTGTCCAGGTCTCTCTGGGTGGCATCCTTTCCCTCCAGTGTGTCAACTGCTCCACACAGCTCCGGGTCATCGGCAAACTTGCTGAGAGTGTACTCAATCCCACTGCCCATTTCACTGACAAAGATGTTAAACAGCACCAGTCCCAATACCCACCCCAAGGAATGCAAGTTATCACTGGTCTTCACTTGGATGTTGAGCTGTTGATCACAACACTTTGAGTGATACCATCCAGCCATTTCCTTATCTGTTGAGTGTTCCATCCATCAAATGTATGTGTCTCCAATTTAGAGACAAGGATGTCATGCAGGACAGTGTCAAATGCCTTGCACAAGTCCAGGTAGTTGATGTCAGTTGCTCTTCACTTATCCACTGATGCTATAAAACCACTGTAGAAGGCCACCAAATTTTTGGGGCACAATTTGCCCTTAAGGAAATCATGCTGGCTGTCACCCATGACCTCTATATTTTCCATGTGCTTTAGCATGGTTTCCAAGTAGATCTACTCCATGATCTTGTCAGGCATAAAGGTGAGATTGACCAGCCTGTAGTTTCCCGGGTCTTCCTTTTTTCCCCTTTTCCAGTCAGCACGAACTTCACCAGACTGCTGTAACTTCTCAAATATGATGGATATTGGCTTGGCAACTTCATCTGCCAGTTCCCTCAGGAGCCACAGATGCATTTCATCAGATCCGATGACTTGAGCACCTTTAGGTTCTCTAGATGGTCTCAAACTTGGTCTTACAGTGGGAGGTTCTTTATTGGCCCCATCCCTGCCTTTACCTTCTGCAACTTGGGCAGTGTGGCTAGAGCCCTTGCTGGTGAAGACCAAGGCAAAAGAGTCATTGAGTACTTCAGCCTTGTACACATCCCATGTGACCAGGTCTCCTGTTTCCTTTCGGAGAAGGCCCACATTTTCCCTTGCCTTCCTTTTATCACTGACGTGCCTGCAGAAGCTTTTTTTGTTGCCCTTGATGTTCCTGGACAGATTTAACTCTATCTGGGCTTTAGCTTTCTTAATCTGACCTCTGGCTGCTCAGGCAATTTCCTGTATTCCTTTCAGGGTACCTGTCCTTGCTTCCACCCTTTGTAGGCTTCCTTTTTGTGCTTGAGCATTTTCTAAATAGAAGTAGTAGCTACCACAAGTATCACTAGCGAGAGACTATGTCTCATCTCCTTGTTGAGGACCATAAGAAGCCTTGTCTTCTTTGGTGTGGTACTAATCAAAGTAAGGGTACGTATATGCTTATATACTGCTAGCAGTATAACATAAACCTGAGACTTGACACTGCTTGGATGTTCCATGAAAGCTCTCATTTCAATAAGCCAAGCTGTCCAAAAAGTAAGAGGCTTATCTATCACTACTGAAGACGACAAAAATTTCGCAGTGAGCTTCACCTGGACCAGCACCTGACTTCCAGCCCAAAAAAGATGTGAGGTAGGTGTGCTCTGTAATGCACCCAGCAGTCTTGCTTCTAGAGGGTGCATCACAAGCCCATCCTTGCTGGAGTCTGCAGTTTCTTTCCAACTGAAAAAAAAAAAAAAAGTGTAGAAAATGAGAATGTTCTGCAGGTTAGGAGTAACAACAATGGAAAATCTAAGGGAGAAATCTATAGTTTGAATTTATCAAGCAGAATACATATGATTTCCACTGTGGACATTAATTTTGAATACTACAGGTAGTATTTCATTCCTTCTCTATATCCATGAGGCCTTCCCATTATGATTTTCTATTGAAAATATAAGACTAAATAAGTAGTCATTGCTAGAGGAGAGTAAGAAACATTCCTGATTCTGAGGCTTGAAATCAGACTTCATTTGATAGTATTGTAATTTAAATAATTTGCTTAAATTCTGTATGCTTAAATTGGTAGCAGGAGAGGAATGTATTGGTGATAAACTAGCAGTAATTTAGCCTTCTCTGAAGGTAGTAGATTTTAATGAAAACGAAGTAGTATGAACTGCCATGGTAGTGTTAAAACAGCATTAAGAAGTATTATATAAAATAAGTAGAGACCTAAGAGTGTGACTTCAACAGCCAGTGCAGTACTATAAATAAAGCAAGCCAACAAGTCAAAATGCTGACAATATATCAGAGATCTATAAATTGTTCTACTCAATAAATAGATTGATTTGCTAAATAAAATACTATTATTACATCATCCCAGCTTCATCTTTGGTTTCTATTCTTCCCACTTAGAAATTAATTGCTACCTTGGGTTAAGATTTGTAGCATCACTGACAAATGTGAAGAACCATTGCAAAGACAGAGGATATCTAGTAACAGGTGTTATGACCTAGCATTTAAGAAATGTTTTCCTTCTTTGGTGCAAATAATCTTGCACAACCATTCTTTGTGGAGGGTTATGGGTTTTTCATTCAACTTTGACACCTATAAAATTATTGTTTTAAAGCTCTTTTCACCTTATAAAATAGTTATGCGTGAGGAAAGCAGCCATCTGTAGGCTTCAGATAAAAAGCAGTAATGTGCAGGTAATGACAATGTTAATCAGCTGCACTATCTTGTCAAATACAGTTACACAATTTCAATTATATTTGGAGTTGTATTGTGATATACATTCGTTGCATAGCCATTATTATATGAGTTTAACATTTACACAATTCTATTGAATGCCTCTGAAAACAAACCAGGATGCAATAAACTTTGGACAGTAGAATTAGAGCTTTGGAGAGGATAAATCATCATCTTTTCCATTGATTCATTTAATTGACAATTAGGAGACAGAAAACAAATTGAAGGCTGGGCAGAAGCTGTAAGTACATGAGGAATGTATGTGTAGCTGGAAGGTCAGGAGGAAGCTATGCTGTGAGGGTTTATACAGGTCTCCGGGAAAGGATCAGACAGACAGAACAATATTTAAAGAACAGCTTATTATGATCCATTAACATTACTTTGTTTTCATGAATATAATCACAGCTAACATGTTACTTCAAAACAAATTTAAAAGTATACTGTCAATTGCTGATAAATGCAAGTAAGGTGAAATAGGACTGTTCAGGAATTGGTACAAAAAATATAATCTAATGTTATTGGTCAATAGGGATCTAGTTAAATCAAACAAACTCCATCAAACTTCCAAATGTATATACTAAGAGAAAAAGAATTTCCTCCATAATGGTCTAACAGGGTATTCTTACAATTATAAATATTTTTAAATATATATATATTATATATAATATATATATAATATATATATATATGTAATTTATTTTTTTTCTTCTTAAAACTTGTTTTACAATTATTTTTTTCAAGAAGGTTGAAGCAAAGAAAATACTTTTAAATAAGAGTTTTGTTCTTAGAATACATAAAGAATAAATTATTACTTAGTTTGATTGATAAAGAGTGGCTCTTCAGGGCATGCTCTAGTGCCCAAGATTATTGGTTTGTGATGGGATGTTGTGTGGGTGGGTGATTGTTTTTGGTTTGGTTGTTGTTGTTGTGTGTTTAGGGGGTGGGTGGTGGTGTGTGGTTTTTTGTGTTTTGTTTTGGTTTTGTTTTTTTTTTTGTGGTTGGACTCAATGATCTCTGAGGTCCCTTCCAACCACTACGATTCTGTGATTCTGTGAGTAGCTTGTGGCATTTAAAATTATCTTAACACCTATAAAGTTTCGCATTTAACATTTATTTTTTTTAGTAGATAATATTTTTAGCATTTTTGCAGTTGCTTCAGCGGTACACTTAGTTTTGAGTAAAAAAAAATGACATAATAAAGCCTTTTCCATTACATCATAATTTTTGTTTTAATTCTTAGCAATAAATTGGTTAGTATTACATGAGAGAGTGAAAAACTTTTGATACATGTACAGCTATTCTCTCTATCTCTAATTCTTTTCCACTCTCATCTCTACATAAAATCTTTGCACCCGTGCAGCTGAATTTTCAGAATTGGAAAGTCAAACATTTTTGATACTTGAGAGCTGTACATAATGTAATTAAAGCCATTAATAATTGGCATCTTTTGGAAAGGCATGCAGTTGGAAATAACATTTTATTCATGAGAGAAATTATAAATTAATTTCATGATTGTGCAAACAGTAATATACATCTCCTATGAAGATCTGTCTGTTTCATTCTCATTTTTTCCCCTTTTTAGGGTTTATGGGGCAAGAGGTTATTGTTGGGTATTTTGGTTTCAATTTTCCAACAGAAAAGAAATACTAGCATTTTTGCTTCCCGTTCCAAGACAGAAAGAATAATGGAAATTTTTTAAGCAATGTGACTGAATTTCATTTTCTAGTTTGCCAAATAAAGCCATTGGTGAAGATATGGTCTTCCTCAAACCACATTCTTTTACTGTTGTTTTCCAATGCTCCCCTTTTGTAAGCAACAAATAAGTGCTATGTTTTATGTAGATTTAATTGTTGAATCGAACTAGGCTGTACAGCTTGTCACATTAAGTTATATTCTGGATCAACATTCTCTTGCGTAATTGGACATTTGTATATTTGGCATTTTTAAGGCTGAGTTTTCATACAAGTCTACAAGTTCTTTGGCATGTGAGTGGGAAGTGAGGTTTGACAAAAGACCTGGAATATACTTATTGAAACGAACTGTGTAAAGCATTGAAATGACAGGTTTTGTTTGAGGGTGGTGAGGCAATTTTAACAATAGAGTTAACAAAGGAAATACATGTGGTTTACTAGCTCAGAACCTTATTAATAATAACAAATAATATATTATTTTACTGCATTGTGCTTGTATAAAAATAGAGATGTGCCTATTTTTTCAGAAAGACTTGGCTTGAGATGTCAAGAAAACCTTCTCAATAGGAAAGAAATATAGGAAATTAATATTAGATGCTAAAGCTTTTGGGAAAATAACACTCTTTAAAACATTCACAGAAAGTTTTAGCAAGTTTTGTAGTGTGCATAAATAAAGGACAAGGCAAAAACTGAGAACAGGCCTTGTGTTTTATGAGCAAGCATGCAATTAATACAGTTCAATCCTGCTTTGCAATAAGGTTCAAAGTATTATGAGTTGTTTCTAATGGAAGGTACCATGACCTGATGTGCACAATGATTTGGAAGAACTGTTCATGGTGATCATTTAGCATTGTTGTAAGCAGACTTTCTATTCACAAATAATTCATAAACAATGTAATGATGTCAGAACTGTCAGTCTAAGGGGAGCATGGCTGAGGGGGAGGAGGTGATGAGCTGTCACTTGGCTATTCACTGTTGGCTATTGGCACATCATTATGTACTCAGTCACCTAAATCTCATGTGATTGTTCTGCTTACTAATTTATTGAGAAAAGAAATTTTGCAACTCAAGCATGATGAAAACTCCTATTGCCATAGGGACAGTGTTTCATGTGGTAGTATGGATATTTTTACCTAACAGCAGGCTTTTTTTTATTAAAACATTTATGCGAGCAGTAATCCATTCACTCCAATGCTTTCAAATAGCAAGAAATAAAGGTCATAAATAAATCAAACTGCCATGTGGTTATAAAAGAATTTTTATTTTTCAGTGTTCTGCTCTACTTAAGGGTTACTAATCCAAGTTTTGTAATTGATTTGTCCTGTGTCACTGATAAATTGTTTATGACTCAAATTTCAGAAGTGCTGTGCAAATTTAACTACAGCTCCTGTTGACTTGGGAAACTGTATGCTCAACTTCACTGAGCCTTCCCTGTACCATAACTTTATCTGTAAAGTAACGGTAATAATTCCTAACTTTCCTAGAGGCTGCCATAATGAATAAGCTATTAATATTATATGCAGATATGAGAATGTGTAAATCTGCCTAGGCAGCAGACTTTGCCAAGGGAAGGAAAAAAAAAATCTCAAATCTAGTATCTCTAGATTTACCTTCTTGGTTCAGTAGGTAAGACACTATGCAAAGTGCTTCAGAGATACAGCAGAGTAATTGAGGTACAGAAGTTTAAATACTTTGGGTATGATATACTGAAAATGTTCATATGGTGATATTAATGGTTTTCCTTGTCTCTTTTTCCCTCTGTGCACACTGTCAAAAGCTGAAGATCACTGTTTTTCTATGACAGAGAATGGGATAAAGCTGAGCTTCTGTACAAAACATTGTGGTCCTTGCTGTATCTCTGGCTTCTAGTCAATGCTGTACTTGCAGAAGGGTTGCTCAGACTTTTTGGCATGCAGATGAATCATGTATCAATTGCATAAATGCTTTGAACACATCATTGAACTTTCACAAACTTGTTTTATTTGCTTAAATTTTAACTTATTTTTAGGTTTTCTTAGGAAACTGGACTGTAGTATTTTGTCTACTCAACTACACTTGGCATTTTTCTCTATTTGTCTAATTCATTGCTCAAATCATTCTTCAAGCACTGGTCAGAACTAGTGCTATACTAGTGCTACTACTGCCTATAGTAACACCTGTCCCTTCAAAGATGAATGGATTGCAGTGTAATAGTATGTATTCTTTCAGTGATGTAGCATGATCATATTAAGCAATTATTGCACTTTCTGCTTCTGCTCTTTTTTTTTCTTTTTCCTTTCTTAACTTTCTGTGGTGACTTAATATCCACCATAATTGAGTCACCCACCTTGAATGGTGCTGGAGATCTCTGTGAAGAGCCTGTGTTTTTTCGGTAGAGCTAAATCAAGGAACAAAAAAGGACATGTACTAAGTTCTCACTGTCAATTGCATACTGGATATAGACTGTCATATGGAATTTGTTTATATGAACAGTCATGTTGAGTGGCTGATAAAAATACTGTAAAATTATGGCTGTTTACAGACAACCCAACTACTTTCTGTAGGGAAGAATAGACTTGTATTGGAGCAAAGTTAACTACGTATCTTCTAAATTTCAGTTCCTCATTTTTTAAGTCAGCAAAATAATACTTCCTGAAGCTGTTGTGTGAAATCTTTGCTTACTTTAATGAAGGTGATCTGTAAGTAAGTCCGAGTCTGTATGTTTCCTTGGTCTGATTTTGATAAGATGGGTAGCTCTGACAAGTTCTGTCATGAGCTTGAGAGCAAGGAGTTCCCAAAGTAGTCCATTACCCTGCTTTCTTGGCTGCTTTTTTGGTTCATTCCCTCCTGGGAACCTCGGGATATGACTGTAGATATTGCTGCTGCTGCACTCTCTTAGAGCAGTGATCACTTGACATCATCTGAGAATGGACCCTGTGATCACGTCTTCCTAACATTTTCCTACTGAAAATCAATCAACTGTTTTCTAACTTTCACACTGTAAACTCTATTACAGGCAGAATGATGGATGACTTCTCATTACGCAGACAATTAAATATTTTACCCTGAGGCAAATCTTCATGTTGACATTCTTAATACAATTCAAGGTGTTTTCGTGACCTTTAAAGCCCTGGATAGACCACAACCCTGTTACTGCAGCTGAGATAAGCTGGAAGAAAACTCATGTCTGTGTCTCAGTTTGAGCGTGCCATTCCAGACTGCCTCTGGAATCTGCCTCCTTTGGCAGTTTATCAGAACCCAAGTCTAGTGACCTTAAGCTTAAAAAAAAAATAGATAAAATGCTAAACATTAAAAAGAAAGCAAATCATATCTACTTTTTCTTCTTATCTTTTTAGCTCAACTCCTGTCTGCCATAACAAAGGCCAGAGCTGATATTAAAATAAATACAAAGGGCCATCTCTCTTTGGATTATTTCTTTTGCATGTCTTTTCAAAACTGAACTTGTTTCACAGAATAAGGTACCACAAAGTATTTTAGTTTCTCTACACAAGTTAATGTTAATTAACTTGTTTTTTCAGTAGCTTTGTATTTTTCTTCCAGTGGCTGAATATGTTTATTCTTCTGTCTTCCCAGTCAGAGAGTAGCACATATATTTTAATATATTGTATTATTAGTGCCATTCACAATGTGCGTCTTAAATTGCACTAGAAAAGACATTGTTCTTGATGTCCCAGGGAATTAGGTTAGTGAAAACTGTGTCCCAATAATTAATGAATGGCCAAATTACATCATTACTTCTGGGAATTTTGACAATTTCATTTGTATTTTTCATTCCAGGTTTATCACACTTATTGCTAGAGTTTCAGTGGTCAAAAAAGTTTAAACATCAGAGAAAAGAAACATTACAACAAAGCTTACAGTAAGTATTTGTAACATATGCACTTTTGAAGACATGCATCAAGAGCAGATAATACCATGTAAGTCTTAGGACCCAAAGAAGCTCTTACCCAAACTGTTAAACTGTCGAATGTTTTGTGGCCCTCTGTTTGTACGTATGAAATGTTTTAAGGCTATTGGAAAAGGTCAAAGTCCTTAAAAAAACCCCAACAAACCAATCAGCAGATTTATCTCCTTCTTAGAGAAGTAGAAAGATGATAAAGGAGGGTTTCTTCTGTCCTTGGATTTTGGAAAAACTCTAAGGATACAGCACATTTATAGTAATAAGATCCTGAAGTTTTTTATACAGTCAAATCACCTCTTGCCTTTGACAATCGTCCCTCAAAAGCTACTTCAGCTTCCTCTGAGTCAGTGGAAAACCTTCTAGTGATTTCAAGAGAATTGGATGAGCTTTTAAATGCAGTTATCCAGCTGCACAATTAACAGCCAGAAAAGCACATTCTATAAATTATTTTGCTATTTAGGGATACATTTAGCATGTCCTAGCAATATCAATTAACTGGGAGAGGAATGACTCATCCAAGCCTTCTCCAAATCCATTAAGTCAATATCTGACTCACTTTTTGTGGTATGAAAAATGGTCTGTTTGCTAAATTCACTCTGGATTTTTTATCAGATCATCCAAACTGTATTAAACTGAACTGCAATTGAGACAAACAATTGTGGCGAGAAAGTGCTGACTTACAAACAACAGGGGTTAATCTGCTATACTGCTAGATTTTGCCTTTTGGCTGAAGATGCCTTGGCCCTAAGCAGTGTGGGAGCTTTAGGAGGATCCCTAAGGGCCAGGTCGTGCAGCATTGCCTGCCTGGCACTGCTGCTGGAGATGCAGGATGCTTGTCCTCACAGCTAGGCCCCTCAGCCCTCTCCAACAGTTAGAGTGTTTTCCTTGCAGTGATGGACTCATGGGCTGTTTCCAAATTCCTAGCAGCAATGTCCCCGTGCTCTCTTTGTAGTCCACAAGAGCTTGGAGACAGCCAGATGTCTTTTTCTTGCTGTTTAGATGGATGAAGAATAGCTTGTTATCCTATGTCAGGGAGCTTCCGGGGATGAGTTTAAGAAAACAAGCGTTCAGGGAGAATGAACTCCCTGTGGCATGGCTTTTGGAGAAGGGACAATAGTGGAGGCAAGTATTGAACACATGGCCTAGGAAACAACTTTTAACACTGGTCCAACCAAGCCAATGCTTAAAACCCGAAATGCTTTCAGTACGGTTCTTATCCTCCCAGTTTCATGTTATGCTTGGAGACTGTGAACATGGGTTGAATATATTGTACATTTTCAAATTATTGAGTGCACAAACATCAAAACTTTGATGTCAAAACATGCAGAGGCACTGTTTTGTTGGTCAGCTGAAAGGTGATCGTTAAAGAGGTACGTTTACATATCACAATTCACTGAAATTAATCTATAAGGCAACACTTAAATAAATTAAGTGCACAGCCAAAGTGAAGTTCAAACTGTGCAGTTATTCCAATGAAGTTTTCTTGGGAAATTATTACAATTTTTTCCCTAAAATATGCTGTGGTAATTCCTATGGTATCACAGTTTAGTTAACTTTCCCCCTGAAACTATAAAGATGCATAAAATCATTCACTAGGGACTATGACAAAGCTTAGATAGGAGTCTTAACCATTTAAACAAAGTTTACTCAAGTTTTTACTTTATCAAAAACTCATTGTAATTTTTTTCAAAAAACTACATTTCTTCTTCAGTCCAAGTACAGATTTCATGTTACATGGGAAAATTGTATCATACATGCTCTCATTTTCATATGTAGTTCTTTCTTCCACAGAACTTTCTCAGCTTTTATTATCTTCCTTTCACTCTGTAGAAACTTTATATTTTTGATCATTTAGTTCTAATATTCTGTTTCAGCCACTGCCTTTTCACATATTTCTTAGAGAACTCTTTTTTCCTAAATGTGCTAGAAAAAAATACATTTATTCTCCACATTTGTGATCATATGTGATCTTATTGAAGAATGCTTTTAGTTTTTTCTGATTCAATAGAGCAAGCCCACAGCTTTTGGCAAAGGCTACTTGGCCCTGTTTTCAGAGGTTGCTTTTGCTGGGCAATGATGTGCCTGTTTTTCTGGCTCCCTGGACTACTTACATCACTAATTATATCACTTATATTTCCCTTACATCAGTAAGGGAAATAAGAATAGAAATGAGAAACAGAAAACAGTCTGAATAGTCAGAAAAGGCCACAGGATTCTTTTTTGGTTTGTTCTGTTTTGATTTACTTTTGGAAATAAATTATATCTTAAGATATGGACATGTTTGGATCATAGGAAATAGGAGGTCTAGGAACTCCAAAGGGACTCTTCCTGTTACTGCACCCCTTTCCTTCCTAGAGGCAAACAAGAAGTTTATCCTACCTCTTCAAAAAAATCTTCAATGATATAGAAATTTTACAGTCTTTCTGGGCAAAAATTCACTGCTTTATTATCTAATCTTTACAAAGATTTTTCTGATGTCTAGTGGCTTTTTTTGCTGTAATTTCTTTATTATAGACATGAAGAACCGACTATTCCCTTCCTTGTGGAAAAAACCTTTGCACATCTGAAAACAGGTACAATGTTTACTCTCTCTTTTTTTTTTTTTTTCCCCCAGTTAGGCAACCCACCCCATTTCAGTCATTATTTGTTAATAATATACTTACTGTTTTCTTCTGTATTCATTCTACTGGGTCCACTTTTCTTGGTCTTTGGAGTACAAAAGCCTACAACATTTTTATCTACTCCAATTTGATTTCATGCTCGGAGATCGTACCAGTGCAAAATAAAATAGTATTAATACAAGTTTACATATTTGATAGCCTATTCTCTTTTTTATTGTCTCTAGTTTACTTTTCTCAAGCAGCCAGAGATTGCTGATGATCAATTGCAACTACAACTCCTTAGCTTTTTTCCTAGAAAGATGATAGCTGGCATCTTGTACTCAAGTACCATATTTTTTCAGCTGAACCCTAAAACTTTTTTTTATACTTCCATTATTTGTTATTTTCTTCACAGACTACTTCTTTAGTTTGCCAATATCATCTCAAATTCTAATTCCAGTCCCCAAAATCTTGCAGTCCCTGTGATGGCACGTGCTCTGGGGTCCATCAGAAGAGCTGGTAACTTGATATCAAGCTCATTCCACCTGGGTATGGAAAGCATCATCCTCTCAAAATGCCACAGAATGCCCTGAAATTGAGGCCATAGTTTGCATAATATGAAAATGAGGAAAGTCATTCTTTGCCTTTGAGCAGAGCAATTTGCAGCCTGTCTGTCTAGTAGCAGCAACATTATTCTCAGTCTGACCATTAGCTGATCTATAATAATGTGTGGTTCTGTATGCAGTTCATTTCCATCAGAAGCAGGACGGGTATGTGTGAAGCATGATATATTTTTATGTGTGTTAATGTATTATACACATGTACCTATGCGTATGTGTGTTAATACACAGATTGGTCTCCAGCCATGTGTTAGACGCTCCCGGTTCTCTTCAGCTCATTAAAACTCCATAGAAGCCTGGAGCATAGCGTTTTCCTGGGAGCCAGAATGAAGGTGGCACACGTCTCGGTCTGGCTACCACTCAGTTGTTTGGCAAGCAGAGAAATATGAATGTAAGCCATAAACTGGTCTGCTAACATTTCTATGAAAATAACCTCCAACTGCTTCAAAACAGACTCTGTTTGTAAACAGAACTTGCTGCTATTTAGATGCTGATTACTTCTAGTCCATCCGCTCCCCCTTTTTTTTTCTGTGTTGTATTTCCTTGGTAAAGAACTGTGAGCACTGAAACTCACATCCTACTTAAGCAGGATTTAAATGCCAGCCTTTCTGTACGTGCTATTTTTTTTTCTTATGATACAAAATATGAACACAGAAACCTCAGTACTGTGCCAGATATCTTGGCCTTTAGGTTTATGATAAACTCAGTGAGTAATGCACCAAATCAAAAGTACATAATATTATTTCACTTCCTTTAACATATGCATTCTATAATCACTAAATTGACCACAATAGCTCCTGAACTATAAATATGTCACATTATAATCATTCTAATGTCTTACTTGCCATGCCAGAATTAAAGTAATGCCACAAACCCCTTCCAAATCAGTTTCAGAATTGAAAGAAAATTTTCAGGCTTAAATTGAGAACACTGTCATAATTTAATCTTTTTAAATCAAAAATCTAAATCTAAAATGCTTCAATTTGAGAAAATATAGGGTAAAAACCATAATCCTTTTTCTTTAATCACCCTTGGTTCCAAAGTGGTGCTGTCAAGATTTCTGGAAACTAATACAATACTTTTTTTTTTTTTTCTTTTGGTAATATATTGTAATTATGAAAGATAAGGACATAAAAACAGCTTGGAAAAATTTCTTCAACAAAGATATTTTAATCCAGCTGGAAGAGAAATCTGATGCTGTGCTTAGGGAATGAAACTTTTAAGTGTCTTAAAAGAAAGTACAATTGGATTTCTGTGATTAATGTTTGTTCTGCCCCCTTGTGGTTATGTAGTCCAGTAGGGCATAGGTGTAATTGCTTATAAATATTTGTGACTATTTAAAAAAATAAGCCTTTTTTATAGTTCAAGTCATGCACTTTTCCCAGATTCTGTATAGACTATGAACACAAGAAAAAAAGTTCTGATAGATATGAGTCTACACATATAGATGGATACATGAGTGTTTATAATTCAAAGTAGTTTTCCAAAAGGATATGTTTTTAGGTTATGAAAAGAAGTGCAGAAACTTTAAATATTAGCTGTGAATTATTCAGAAAGTAATACTAATGGAAACAATTCAGAAATAAAGAATAATTTAAATTTTAAGCACAGCTTTTCCACTGTGGTTTTACTGCTACAACTCAGTAGCAGGAATGCTTTTCTTTACCACAAGAAAAAAAAATATCTTTAATTCACCCAAAGCCAAAATTCATAATGCAATTCTATTATGTTTGTAAGACTGTGCCTTTATATACCAAGTTTTCATTTAAATAGACAAATTCTGGAAATACTTCACTTAATTTTGGAAAGATCCCAGAGTTAGTTTGTCACAGATTAATTCTTAGACAGCAAGTCAGATTTTTAAATTGAGATAATGTAGTAGACAAAGTCAGTGACTCTCCTGTCAATGATGATTTATTGTCATGTAAATACTAAGAATAGCTGGTCTTAAAGAGAAATTTTATTAGCCATTTCTGGTTTCTGCTACCTAGAGAAGATAAGGTAATATTATTACTTAATTTACCTTCAAACTTTTACTAGAAAATATGTAAAAATATTTTACTTTTATAGGGTAATCATTGTTCAATTTCAGTTTACAAAACTAATCATTAAATGGTATTCTTTAAATTTTTATTTGAAGTAATGAAGTAAATATTTTTTTAGTCTTCAATATTTCCAAAAACTGTGCCCTATTGCCCCCAAAATCCACATTTTATTTCAATACAGCTTCAAAATAACTAAGATCCCTTCCCTTCCCTTCCCTTCCCTTCCCTTCCCTTCCCTTCCCTTCCCTTCCCTTCCCTTCCCTTCCCTTCCCTTCCCTTCCCTTCCCTTCCCTTCCCTTCCCTTCCCTTCCCTTCCCTTCCCTTCCCTTCCCTTCCCTTCCCTTCCCTTCCCTTCCCTTCCCTTCCCTTCCCTTCCCTTCCCTTCTTATATAGGGCTCTAAGTTCTGTGGTTCTACGTAAGAGGAATTTCAATACATACAGAAAGTTTAGCCAAGTCTCTCTCATCCATATGCACACATCCACAGGGCATATAATATTAAAGTATGTATAACTGATTTTTTTTTTTTGACACACACATTTCTGTATATATTTTTTTAATCCAAATCAAGTCCTGATCTGTACAACCATAAAAGGCACTGTAGCAACTGAATTATACAAAAAGCATTGGATGGAGAGGTATCACACCATAGTTGTAACCTGACTAAGCTCAAATACCTACACAGAGTCTGTGCAAACCATTACCTTTTCAGCTTGATTGCCAAGACCTCTAGGATCAAACTTTCTCTCTGGTGTCCCCTTAAACCCAAGTTATGAACCTGTTGGCTTAATACAGTCACAGCTCTCTGAAGGAAAATGTTTGAAAGATAATTAAATGTGTAAAAAATAGTCTGACCAAAGGAGAGATTTCTGTTGGTGTCATAATTGTAAAAAAAATCACAACATGATCTAGCATGTCATTAAACAGGATAATTAAAGTCTTATTCACTATGGATTAAGAAGTAGATGCTGAGCTTTTATCACAGGATATTCCTGTGACCTCGTATACAGAATTGACCTCTTCAAGGTCTTTATTCTGGAAATGATTGCCCATGGTGACAGTCCTGTGAGAAAGCTGATTTTCATTTTTGAAAATTACCCCTGTAATGGCCCTTGAAGGCAGCTTGAGGCACCGCAAGGAGGTGCCTTGTGAGGCACCAAGGCTTTGGGGGTACTTGGAAATGCACCTCTGTATCTTCTACTAACATTTTTTTATACACTGTCTAATGCTAGTAAACTTTCATAAATATAAGTAGCACGCCAGCAGAGTAAACACAACTTGAAGAGTCACAAGTTCACTGCTAACAGCTTTTATTAGCCCAAATGCTAACAACATATTTTGCATAACATCAAAGGAAGTCTGCTACTAATGGAAATAGCACTCATATTGGCACCAAAGTACTCTGTAGGAGATTATAAAGTACATGTAGAAATAGCAGAAAATGTTAGTCTGTCCCAGTTAAATAGTTAATTGTTTAGGAAATGTGAATCCGTTGTAAATGAGACCTCAACGGTTCTTTATTTCATGGAGAATGTAATTTCATATCCATCACCTGCACCTCAGATAATTCATGCCTGTTAAAATAGTGTTCCTTGGAATAACTGCAGATAAATTATATTGTTGGGTGAGTTGCAAAGAATCTCGAGTACGGAGATCAGGGACATTTGGAAAGAAGTGCTGTCTAGAGAAATTTGTGTAACACAAATGCATTTGAAATAAGAACTGCTGCTGAACTGGAGGTGGGGGGAGTAATTTATAGGGTATACACGTTACAATATAGTACTTTTTCATCTTTCTGACAGAAAGTGAGTTGAGGTTACGAGGTTCCACAGCCACTGCAACCACTGGGCTGCTGCGAGGCTTATGAAGCAGCTGTACAACTTCTAACTGCTCCTCTGCCACCATAGAGCATAATGGTGCCAGACTTTTTACAGACCATGTAGTTATTTGTACAATTTTGTATTCATCTAATCTAATGCATTTCTAATGAACTCTTCACTGTGAAATCGGTGCTTTCTTGAATATGAAAAGAGTAAATCCTTAGAATTCCTGCCTGCTTTTCAGACTAAACTGAGACCATGTGCCATTAAACATTTGTGTTCATAAATATTTAAACATATTTGTTCTTGTATTGATTTTGTACAATGCCTTTGGGTGTTCCCTAGCAGGACTTCCTATGTAAACCTAAGCAAGTGAGTGACCTATGGGGGGCAAGGCTTGAGAAATCCATAAATATGTATATATATAAGTAAAGGATATAGCAGTGTGTTAACACTTAATTCCCTTGCTGTGCTTCCATTCTGTGTCAAAATCTTAAACAAGTACTAGAGTTCTTTTTTCCCATGTTCTTGAACAGTCTGATCTACTCAAAGATATCCAATGTTCTATACTGCATAAAATACATATTCTTCTTACTATTTTAAATCCTCTCTTCCCAGGCCATCACTGGAGTTTGGTTTCTTAGATTTTTTTGTTCCTTGAATAATTCATCTGCTATTTTTATTGTGCATTAACCTTGTAAGATGTTTTAAGAGATGTCTGTACAATAGCAAGTACCATAGACTCTCAACTTGCTTGGCTAGAATCGGTGATTGGGGAGCACCTTCTTCCACTCTAGTATTGAGATAAAGTCATGTAGCTAGCTCTGTGTTATTCTTCCCTTTTCATTTGGAACCGATAGCTTATATTCGTCCCTTCATTGTTATATAGGATAACACCATTACATTCCTATTCTTGAGAAGCTTTGGTGAAACATACAATATTATTTATAGTTGTGAGATCACAAGATATTCCAGGGCCTGTATGCTATGTGCATGTTGTAAGCGAACTAATTTACTAGCATTTTGGTTAACACAGAGCCTCCACTGATGTACTGGGTAGATTCAGCAAAACATTTTAACAGATGGTAAAATAGAGGGTTGCCCTCTGGTGTCACTGTACATGATGAGTGCTTAGCTGCATCTTGGCATCACATAACAGATGCTCTAGAAACAGCTGGCAAGAAAGAATCAGTGAAACAAAGAAACATTGCAATGCTATATGGCACTTTCTTGATTAGTAGGGGACACTGGCATGCAGTATCCAGATAATGCTATGTATTTAAGCACATAATTCTGAAGTCTCTCTCCTCTGCAGCATAAACACAAATGGGTCTCAGAAAAAGAAGATAGCTCCACCAGCTTCATTACTTGGTAATAGAAGTGATGGAAATTATTTTTAGAAGGTTGAACTGTTAGTGGTGTCACCAGGTACCATATACAATGTCTCCCCAGGTAGCATACCGGAGAATCTCTGAATTCAACTTTCTCTGCAAAGGTCTTCTGTGCTGTCTTACATATTGGAAAGATAACTGCTTACATCTTCGTGGGGTGAAAATTAATAGTTTTCACTACTGAATGAAAATATGGAATATTTTGTAAAACATGAATTTGTTTATTTTTACAGCTTGCCTACACTGATATTACTGAGATGTTTATCTTTTACATGTTCAAAAGAGAGATGGGGAGAATTAGAGTCAGATTCACATTCTAAACACTGAGGAAATATCTTCAACTCTTTTTGCTAAAATAATTCGTTAAGAAACATCACATGATGTGGAATAGGAAATGATTCAGTGCAAGTTACATGAGTTTGAACAGGCCTTCTTTATTTTTGAAATCTAGCTGTTTCCAAACTGATGTTTTAACAAGCAGAATTGGATATTATAGTACCTTCTATTGAAGAGCATCCCTTTTCCTGAATTTCCTGGGCCTAGTGCTGTATTTATGTCTAATGGTTGATGAACTGTAGAGAAGTCAAATTTTCTTAGCCAGCCAAGAGAACTGTATGCTTTGTTTGAATTCAGTATTTTCTGAGCTATATTTGGAATGAGCTATCTTTGGAATACCATTTCACGCTATCCACATTATGCTGCCACTAGAAGGTTAAGTAAGAGTCACAATTTATGACTTACTCCAACCAACTCTCTTTAGATTCAGCTATGAATCCTGAACATCCAGTTCAGATCTTACTGAATTGTGATGATCCCAAAGTATGAGGCTGCTTATTGCACAGCAGCTAAAGCAGCTGATGACTATTTTAATCCTATCTGCAGCTAAGATAAAAATGGTTCTTATCTCCTTAGATGCACATCATCTCTACCACTTAATGAAATTTCATTACAGAATTTGCATAATTCCTCTCCTGTTGCTTTTTCTTTCTTAATTGTTTCTCTCATGATAGTGCACTGTCCTTATTCAGGTGGTAAAGGTATTATCATTTACAGTAGAGCAACTGCATTTTATTTTCAACTTTCAGTGTTTAACAGCAAATAAAACTCTCCAGAAAAGCTGGGAAGAATGTTTCTTAGGGACTATATGCAGCACTAATCCAATGGGTATAGGTTGTCATCAGCTGATGTTAGTGAATGACTTAATTCAGTAAATACAAACTGACTCAGTACATTAATATTTGCAAAGTCAGGGCCTTACATTTGAAAGGATCCTGCAGATGTAGGATTGTGAAACTCTACTCATTAGTTTCCTGAGAGCTTGAAATGTGTTCACCTTTTATAATGTATTTTAAACTCCATTAAAAATAGTGCTGTGAGCAACAGTCTAGGAAGTCCCTGCTTTGGCAGGGAGACTAGCAAAATAATCTAATAGGCTTTCTTCATCAGTAATTTCTGTGATTCAGTTCACTGTGATAATGTGACTAATTATATAATTTTAAACTAATTAAACCTGTAAACATTTCTGTCTCTAAGAGCTTATGTGCTTATGTACTTTCTGACAAATTAAACAGCCTACTGATAATAGAGAATGAACCAACTACTTAAGTAAAATCTATACTTATATGTTTTGTTGAATCATTTCATAAGTAGTTCTTGAAATCAGTCAGAAATTTACATTAAAATTTCATGTTTTGAAAAGGAGGACACCTTTTTTCTGTTTCTGAGGTTTTGGGAGGGTTTTGCTTGCATTTTTACGTTAGATGTCGCACAGTATCTCAAAATCTAGCACAGTATGTCATAATCTACAGAACTGAGTAGATTATTTCCCTTAGCATATATCCAATATGTCAGCATACAAAGACTAAAAGGCTAAATAATAATACAGTACAACAGAACAGAAAGAAAAGTTTCTTCCTAGAGAATGAATTGTAAATGAGCTACATCTGATACAGATTTAGATGGACTTTACCACCTGGAAAACTCCTATTTTTAGCCCCTTAGAAAGAAGTATCTGCCCAAATCTGCTTTATCATTGTTGAAAGAACCAGAGAATTAATGGGGTGCTTTAAGAAGTCCATGCCATTTTCTTTACTATCTACACTACCTTCTAGACAGCTCTAATTTACGTTAAAACATAGTGAGAGTTGAAATCCAGATGGTTTGTAGGAAGGCAAGTTTTCCAAACCTGACTATATTTTGGATATTAGTTTAATATTTTGCATTGGTTTCTTATTTTTTGTTTGTCTTCTATTGATCTTCATATTGATTAAAGGCAATTTTATCTTTTTAGTACTATCTAAAAGGATACTTTTTTGTGTAAATATTATTTTAAATATTATTTTAAATATTTCTAAATACTTTCAATTTAGGTAATCTATAAGATTTACACTCAAGATACACTCAAGAATTAATGTGTTATTTTATTTCACAAGACAATTTTAAGCAAATTTATGTTCAGTCTAACTTTGTGTTACTCTAACATACTTCTTGATAATGAATATCACACATCTAATGATTTGAAAGCTTCAAAGGCTTTCACAGAATATTTTAAAAGTGAATTTACAATGATTGCCAGTATTGAACTTTTAAAATACAGAATCACAGAATGGTTGAGGCAGGAAGGCATCACCCAGTCCAACCCCATGCTCAAAGCTGGGTCAGCTAGAGCAGGTCTAGCTGCTCTAGCTAGACCAGTCAGGTTTTGAATACCTAAGGATGGGGAGTCAAGAAGTATTCTGGGCAACTTGCTATAGTGTTCAGCCACCCTCACAACAAAAGGTTGTTCTTAATTTTAAATGGAATTTCCTGAATTTTAACTTGCACCTATTGCCTTTTGTCCTCTTACTGGGCACCACTGAGAACAATCTGGTGGTATGTGCACTGGACTTGAGTCCTCCTGAGCCTTCTTTGCTCCAGGATGAACTGCTCCAGTTTTCCTAGCCTCTCCTTGTATGACAGATGCTCCAAGCTCTTAATCATCTCTGTGTCACTTCACTGGACTCGCTCCAATAGATCTCTGTCTCTCTTTTACTGGGGAGCTCAGGACTGGAAGCAGCACTTCAGCAGATTTGTCTCACTGGGGCTGGGTAGAAGGGAAAGACCTTCTTTAACCAGCTGCATAATGCAGCCCAGGAGGATGTTTGCCTTCTTTGCTCCATAGGAGCATTGCTGGATTCTGTGCCTCTAATCACAACCCTCTGGGTTCTGTCTTTTAGCTAGTTTTCAATCCACTTAACTGTCCGTTCATCTAACCCACACTTCCTAAGCTTAGCTATGAGGATGCTGTGGGAGACAGTGTCAAAAGCCTTGCTGCAGTCAAGGTAGACAGCATCCACCGCCCTCTTCTCATCTATCCAACCAGTCATGCCATCATAGAAAGCTATCAGGTTAGTCTGACATGACTTCCCCTTGGTAAATCCATGTTGACTACTTCTGATAGCTTTCTTTTCCTCCATATGCTCTTTCCAGGGATGGAGGTGAGGTTGACTGGTCTGTAATTTCCTGGGTCCTCCTTCTTGCCCTTTTTGAAGACTGGGATGACATTGGCCTTTCTCCAGTCCTTGGGCACCTCGTCTGTTCTCCAGGACCTCTCAAAGATGATGGAGAGTGGCCCTTCAATGACTTCTGTCAGCTCCCTCAGCACTCTCGGGTGTATCCCATCCAGATGCGTGGACTTGTGGATGTCCAGCCTTCTTAACTGATCTATAACTTGGTTCTCCTCCACCAGGGGAAGATCTTCTTTAGTCCAGACTTTCTCTGATTCATCCAAAGTCCATGGCTCCTGGGGGTTGGCCCAAGAAGTAAAGACTGAGGCAAAGAAGGCGGTGAGCAACTCAGCCTTCCCTGCATCCTCTGTTACCATGGCACCCGACTCATTCAACAGCAGGTCCACATTTTCTTTAGTTTTCTTTTTGCCTGCCTGTTTCTTATTATTTCTTGACTACTTGTGTCAGGAAGTTCAAGGCATCATCAAGGCATCTGAAACCCATTCAAGGTACCAATGCATTCCAGAAACCTCCTGGACTCCTCATGGTCTGCTGTGTTGCCCATCCAGCAGATAACAAGGTAGTTCAAAGTCCCCATGAGGACCAGGGCTTGTGAACGTGAAGTTTCTTCCAGTTGTCTGAAGAAGGCCTCAGCTGCTTCTTCCTGATCAGGTAGTCTGTAGCAGACACCCACCATGTGATGCACATGTTGGTCTGACCTCTAAGCCTGACCCATCAGCTCTTAGCTGGCTCATCACCAAGAGGGGCATTGCTCAGTGCATCCCTCCTTCTCCCTCACATAAATGGCAACTTCCCCTCCTCACTTCTCTGGCCCATCCTTCTTAAAGAGTCTGTATCCATCCATGGCAGCATTCCATTTGTGTGAGCTATCCCACCACATCGCTGCCATGTCAATGAGATGGTACAGCTGCACATGTGCCTCTTATTCCTCCTGTTTGTTCGCCATGCTCCATCCGTGAGAATACAGGCACATTCAGAGAGACACTCAGTTGTGCTGATTTCCAAAAAAAGGCATGAGAGCTTCCTCCATCATGTTGTCCCCTCAGTACTTATTTATATGCATATGCTTGGACTGTGTCCCTCTCAGCCCTGATTTGTTTTTTCAGAGTCTCTCTTTTCCACATCATCTTGTTCCTTTCACATGTCAGCTTGGTCTACCACTTCCCCGCTTGAACGTGGGTGCTTATCTTCTACCTTCATAATTTCTAGCTTAAGATCTCCTGAGCAGGTTGGTGAGCCTGTTGGTAAAGATGCTTTTTCCCGACTTGGTCAGGTGTATCCCATCTTGCTCTCAGTCCTCCATCCCCAGAGAGGGCCCCATGGTCATAAAAGAGAAGTTCCTGTCATCAAAACCATCTGCACACCCAGGCATTGACCTGCAAATTCTTTTCACTCCTCCTCAAGTCTTTCTGCTTCACCGGAAGGATCAAAAAGACACCACCTGGCACCCATACCCTAGACATTCTCCCCCAGAGCTATGCATTTACTATTGATATTCTGCATCTCTCCCCTGGCCACACTGCAGGTGATCACATGGGAGAGCAGCAGAAGTAACTGGATGAAGGCTGGATGAGCCTCAGCAGCCTCTCCATGACGTCCCAGCTCCAAGACCCTAGCAAGCAGCAACCCTCCCTGGAGAGCAGGCTAGGTTGGCAGGTGGAAACTTCTGACCCCTTCAGAAGGAGATCTCCTACCACAATCCTTTGGTGCTGCTGTCTCAGGTGTTCTGTTGGACACAGCTCCCAGCCCCTCATCTGCAACCCAGGGAGGGTTGGAGCCATCCTGATGCTAAAGGTCTTCAGCTTCTGCAGTCAGGGGATCTTCATCTTCCAATCCTATAAACACAGGTCTACCCCACCTCCATGGGTACACTTGGGGCTTGAAGTTCACCTCGTACCTGTATGTTCTCAAGGCATCTCCTTTGTGCCTCCTCTGGTGCTGTGCAGGCTGCTGCTCTCCTCCTACAGCTCCTTTGCCTGTGGACACACACCCCCTGGCAGCAACCACCTCTTGCAGGCAAGGGCATATCTCCCCATGCCCAGAGAGAGGCCCCCACTGTCCCCACAGTCATGAATGTGAAGAGCTGCATCCTCTCTTGGAGCTGGACTGAGCACATGCTGGGTAGCTAGGGTATGGGGGTGCTGGGGGCTGTGCCCTGCAGGGCTTCACCACTGCTACTGTGTGAGGGAACATGGGGACACTGCCCTGTGCAGAACTTCCTCGTCCTTTCCATGGTCCCTGCTTCAGAGACCACTACACCTTTTGGCTGCCTCTGCTAGCAACACAATGGATTTTAAAGATCTGTTTGGTTTGCTTGGGTATGGTGTAGAAGGTGACTTCAGGTGTTTGTTCTTTTACACAAAAAAATAGAAAAGTCACTAGTTAACTTCTTCATACTAGTTAAGTTACCTTGGATTCTAAAAGTCTTGTCATAATGCTATAAAGCTTCAGCAATGTGGCTTCACAACTGCATTTTCATTCTAGTTTTCCACTAACATGCTTTATTGGAAATATTTGAAAAGTAGTCGCAGAAACAGGTCAGGACCTGGTATTTTTTTCTATGGTAATGTAATGACAGAAGGAGATTCTCAGCATCTCTTATTAAAGTAGAAAGTAAAACAAAAGCTGAAGTAAAACAAAATCAGGACTAACTCCCAAGAGAGTTAGTGCTTCACAGAATTAGATATATATCCAATTTACAAATATTTCTGGAAGAAAAAGAATTTATTTACCAAATGATTTAAACTTGCCAAAATTATGTCTGATTCCAAACATTGTTAATAGAGAAACACAAAAATAGAATGTCTGAAAAGGATGCTTACTATTCCCTTTTCAGATGACAGTAGCTGAACCTTATAATATACTTTTTAAAAGTATACTTTTACAACTATGTAATATTTGCAAAATGCAAATAATCTTATTAGGGAAAAATCTACAAAGCCAATTTATTGCAGATAAGGGGAAAATACTTTCAAATTAATAGATTCTCCACCTCTGGATTTTTTTGTTTCACCTATGCAAATAAATATAATGTTGCCCTAATCACTTATTATCACAGATCAAGGAAATTCTTACTTTCTCCCTTTGCAATATACCTGTCATGGTTTGGGCCGGATTGGCCAATGAGAACAGATGCTGTCCCCCAACTCTCTCTCCAAAGAGAGAAAATTGCAATAATGGTCAACTTATTGTCTTGATGTAGCAAAATGTCCACAATGTTTTGGACCAACATACAGTCTTTATTAGAAAAGTTACATTACTCACCTGCTAATTTCCCATAAAATAACTGTACCTTGTCCTGAAATAAATTTGCTTTTTATAAAAATTTCTTTTGCTATTTAGATACTCAATCCTGATTTGATCTTTTGATCGTGCATGAAATTACTTTGTCCTCACTACTAGAAAATGTATGATTCCCAAACCATTCTAAACCTCAAAGAAGGTAATATGTTTCTTTCTAAAAATTTGGATTTAAAATTTTATTTTAATATGTATTTCTTCATTTTTGTTGATGAACTATATTTTAATAACATATTCTGACTATGTCTGGGCAAAAAAAAAAAGAAAAAAGCATTTTAATTGCATTTAAATTGGTTTACTACTCAAGCTATTTTAAGTGTAATTGTTGTTCTCTCTGAAACCTTTTTTAAATTCTGTCTTCTGCCACCATTCAATTTGCTTCCTTCTTATATTTTGTTGCTAAATAGAACACCCTTCTCTTTCCAAGCATAGAGAAAATAGCAGAACCTAATACTGGTGTTTACGGTATCACACTTGTCACATTTATCCATTTCTGCCTGTTCCTTCTCACTCGTACTATTTGTCTTTACTTCTCAGGATAGTTCTTTATCTTTATAAACTGCATATATCTCTTGCAGTACCAGATGACTTTGCTAAAAGTCATCTTTGAATGGCCATGTAATAGAGATTTCATAAAGTTTCTTTTAAGGTAAATTCTTTCCAAAATTTCTCTGATAAATCCTATGTATTATTTGCTCATATATAACTTTGATGTTTGTCACTAAGATTTTTGTGAAACCATCTTGATAATCCTTAAACAATGTTACTGTTAGTTCTTCTCTGTTTTATCTTCATTTTCTAGTTTGCTTTATGAAACTTCAGACTGGGATGTTGTTTGATTTTTGTTTTTTGATTTTTTTTTAATATTACTTCTGTTTGGGAATGCTCCCACCATCTCATTTATTGCTTTACTCTCTGTTTTATAATGGGTCTTGTCTTAGATACATTTCTTCTTTCAAATTGTTCTTTTTTCCCTCATGTAATGCTATACTACTTCAGTTTTTTGCTCTTGTTCTGATTTTGTATAAATACGCTGTTGATAGTTCTCTCTTCAGACTTTTTTCCTCCTTTGAGAATGCTGAAGCAGTAGGTTATGTCAATAGCCCGCGGTGACCATCACATCTACCAATAAATTACCCCTCCTATCTCTTAAAGGATTACCCACTCCAAGAGACTCCCTTTCCCCTTAATATTTCTGCAGTAATATTATTTCATTCTTGGCTTCACATTTCCTTAAAATTGTTTTTCCATTCCTTCGGCCTCATTCTTTAAGCTTCCCATTCTTTTCTGTGCTTGAAGCGTTTTATGTTTCACATTTTATTCTTTTTATATTATACTAATGCCCCTGCACTTCAGTAATACTTTTTATGTGAAGACCTATATGCTTTATAATAACTAATGAGTTAAGCTTTCAGTACATCGTAAGAAGTAATGTCTATTATTTTCATATTAGTTAAAGGAAACTGAGGCACTGGAGCAAGCCAACTGACTTCTTGGAGATAAATACTTACTTACTTTCTTACAGTCAAGCGGTAAGAAAGCTTGACTGAGAATTCCGTTTCCTTGTTGTTCTGTTGGGGTTTTTTTGATTGGTTGGTTGGTTGGTTGTTTTTTGGGGGGGGCGTGTTGGTGGTTTGTTTGTGGGGGTTTTTTTACTGTTCTGTTTATCTCATTACGCTTCTCTCACAAATAAGGTATTTCTATAATTATTATTTCCTGTTCATTCACTGATAGTAGTCCCTATGACTAGTATGTGGTTTGCCATTTAGCCTTTCAAACCTATCAGAAAAGAAAGAGAACAGTATTATCAAAGCTCTTTTGAGCTCTTTATATATCCAGTGTAACAGCGCCTCTAGCAAAAGATACTCTTCTGAGTACAAATTATCTTTATATATATTTGCATACTTTAAAAGCTCAAAATCTAGGAAAAAAAAAATTTATAGTATTCCTTTCTTTGGATGTGTGTGTTACATTTAATTTTTAATTATGTGATGACAATTGTATTTCAAGGTTGTAATACATTACATATGCATATGCAGCACTGTCAGATTGACATACAGCTAGTTACCCCTTAAATTGCTTGTTTTGATGATGTCTCTAATATAAATGTTTCTGAGTAGAGACCATCTTACTAAAACATTAATAGAGTTAAACTAATACACTAATACCCTTACACTAGTATGTTTGTTTTAGCATTGCGGTAATATGTAGGCTTTTTGTTTTCTACTCTTAATTTGCTGCGTTCAGTGTTGTGTAATGCTATTCTGTGCTTCTTATGTTATGTGTCATTGCAAATTTTCATCAGTACTCTGCTCTCTTTATTGTCAGATATTGAGCAATGGAGATTTTACCCAATATGTAGTTTTTTTCTCAAGTTTTTTCTGCGTGCTTTCACAAATGTCGGTTCTACCCAATTATAAAACCTGATTCTATTTTCTGCCAATTCAGTGGTTTCTTTGGAGAGCCATACTTCCACTTTCTTAATGTAGTCAATGCCTGTTTCTGCATCAAAAATAGTACAAGGAGCAAACATGAAGTACTGCATTGTGCAAATCCAAACTGGTCTTCTCAGTAATTCAGTTTATTATTTTATTTGACTGAGAAAGCTGCCCTTCATTTTTGGCATGGAATATTGCTCTCAAAATTCTTTTAAAGTCTTTCCTTTAGAGAAGCAAGGGTGAGAGAAAAGAAAACAAGTTCTTCTCACAACCAAAGCCTCACTGTGTCACATCACAACATAAAACACCAAACAAACTACCAACACCTGGCTCAAGGTGTTTATGATTAGCAAATATCATAAAGGCTTGATTTTGTCGACCCTGTGGAAGAAACTCTCACTTTCCTGCATTGAGTCTAATCAAAACCCACATAAGTACGACTCTGCTTAGGATGAATCAGAGGAGCAAAATGTAACTTAGCTTTCATTTCTAGGCAAAGTGCTTCTGAAAAGATGACAAGAGAAGGAGAAGCTAATGCTGTCATGGAGAGATATCTAATTTTAGCAGCTTATCTAACTGAATAGTCATCTCTAAATTTTAATTGTATAGCTGGATTCAGCTGAAGAAACATGGACTTCACTGCATGATTATGGTACGCCCACTGGAGCTCCTCAGGTGCAGATGCATACAGAGGATGTGAACTGCACACAGATAGTACATGTTATTAGTGTATACTTGTGTAATGAAGGCTTAAACACATGCAGATAGACTAAAACTTAAACATGAGGGCTGCAAAAGAAGGGGAGAAACAAGTTGCAATACTTAGTCCTCATATTCCCATTTACAGTAGCTTTCAATATTCCCCTCTGCTTGAAAGGCAAATTGTAATAAACAGTATCTGTTGTACAGCCAGAGGAAAAATACAACATAGAACAGAAACAGAAAAAGAAATAGAAAATATAAAAGATAAAAGAACTTATTAATCTTTAATCATGTCCACTCTGAAAGAGTCAATACTTCTTGCTGATGCTGGAGTCTTTTTCGTGTCCACTAAACCTATTGACAGTTTTCTTAAGCAGATCAAAACCCAGGAAAGGTCTGTAATCCACAGCTATGTTTTAACATGATTGGAGTTTATACAGCAGGGATAGATCTGATACAAACCCTTGCTGCAGAAAATATTTCAACTTCTCTTATCATGCCAAAGTTTGTTTCATGGGCAAGAATCATATGCCATCGAATTCTCTGCCAGACCAAGGCAGACATTCCCCAAGGCCACTGATCTTGACTAGCTCTTCACACAAACTTCTTACTCTTGAATTATGAATGTTTTTTTGCAGTGTTCCTCTTTGAGAATGGCTCTTTATATCTGGTGGATTCAAATTGCATTAGGGGTACTATAACTGGAGGTGCAGTTGGCTGCTTATTATCCTTTTCTTCCCTTCCTTTGCACCAGTGTCTCTCCTATTACGGTTGTCTTTCCACCCCCCCCCCCCCCCAAAAAAAAAAAAAAGCAAAATAAAAGCAACTTCTCTACATGCATCTTTGATCAAACCTGTTCCTGAAAAACCCTTTTCCTTTTAATGACAGTGCACCAGTCTTAGTAAAAATGCTTGATTTGTGTTCTCCCCTTTGGGACTTAGAAGGACAGTATGGAGGAAATACTTCCGTTAGATGACTGATACTAAAGCCAACTATTACTTTCCTATGCCAATGCTATGAAATAATAAAATGCAATAATTTGTGGGCTAACTAGAGGTGGAGAAGAAAGTGATCCTCAGTGTGTCTAGTGAGGTGATAAGAATTTTTGAAAATTTTGCAGGTGTGACCTGAACTTTAATGAGAAACTGTCTAAAAATCTGAAGAAGTAAGTTCAGTGTTCTTAGTGCAGATGCCCGTACAGTTCTCCTAAAGGCTCTGTACATTACTGCATTATACTCCAGCTTATATATTCTATAGGGAAGTTAATTTACATCACTTTCTAAGCTATAGGACTAACTCACTCAGTTCCTGAGGAGCGGGAGGAATGGTTTCATTGTGTCTGATTAGCAGCTATGCTGAAGGATGGGAATAATTCGGCTGCAGATTTTTTTCCAACTTGTAACTGGTCAAAGCAGGCCTTTCCCATTAAATCCACAAGAAATCACCTTATTGCTTCAGAAAGCAGTCTATGTACAAAGAGGGAGAAAGAGCACTGACATAAATATATTCTTCCTTATATATGTACATACACATATATAAATATGTATTTATGTATCATTTTTAAACATAAACCTGCACACACGGTCATATAAAAGCACAAGGAGGCACAAATGTATGTGCATATTTTTGTCTACCTAAATAGATCAATGCTGAATAGATAGAGGATTGAAATGTAGTTGTAAAACTGTGCACAAGATAATTCTTCAGTAATGGAGGGAATAGGCTAATACAGATTGTTTCTCCTAAATGTTAAAAATTGTGTTTCTTGTGTCTAATGAAATATTGATATGCTACTCAAAATGAAACATTCTGTCCTGTAACAGATAAACACAAAAGGGTATCTAAACATGTCTTCTCTTTTCTTCCTCTCACTATTCTACTTTTTCTCAAACCAACTTCAATTCAGATTTTTACTGCCAAGAAGAAATTAAAGAAAATGTGTTCTTCATGGAGTGCAGTTTCTCTTTCAAACCGTCGGTAAACACTTTGCTGTTTTTAATATTTTCATGCCTTTGGCAACCACCTGTTTTGTTTGTGTGTTAAAGCCTAAGATAATTCTAAGAAATAAACATTCAGCACACAGTTCAGGGAATTCAACAGATCATTCCTATAACTGGTAATTTAAGACTGCCCTAAAAACAGGGTGTGAAAACTACGTGTGATGGAAAACAATGTTGCACTGAATGACCCAGGTATGTTCTTGAAAATTACCACAGCAGTTGCAGATTCACTTTTCTCATTCAGGCACTTAAGACCAAACATCTTGCAGCAGCTTCTTTTTCTCCTTCTCAAACCCAGTAATCTGGGATTTGATTAATTTATTGGTTTATGTTTTATTAATCTCTTGGATTAGAGGAATATAGTAGAGCATGTGTACTGGTATGGATAGCTAAATTCAATTACACGGCATTCAGTTCCTGATGAGCAGGCCAGACACAAACAGGATAATTTGATTTTAATGAGCTATTTTGTGTTTTCTTCTTCTTTCTTTCATTTCAGAGAATAAAAACTGTCCTGCAAATATAACCACAATCTCTAGGCTGGAAGTTGAAGCAAAAGAACCTCTTTTGTTCTTTATTATTTGTTATTTAACAAATTAAAAAATACCCTGGCCAAGACTTAATTGCATCTTGAAAAAAAAAGAAAAACAGTCTCTTTTTGTATAGTTGAAAAAAGTAATTTGCTGCAATCTTAGATCTTCATATCATTGGAGAACTCATTCATACCATTACCGACAACTGATCATAAAAAAGTATCTATCCTTATGTGAAACACAAAGAAAATAATGGTTTTAGAATGACAGCAAGAATCAGAAACTTAGAGATGAAGACAGAAATCAAGTTTAAGAGTTAAAATTATGGGAAAAGAATAAATAGAAACACAATGATAATAATATACCATTACCTCAAATATGTCAAGTTTGATCCAGTTGAAGCTACTGTCAAATTCCTCAAGAATTTCTCTCTGTTGTTATGAATGTGGAAGTGAATGCACTGAGGTCCTGTGAGCTTCTTTTGTGTTTGCTTTTCAGAAGATATAGTGCCCAGTGTCCTTCTGGTACAGTATATGAAATCAGAAACAGACTATAAGAGACTATCTGACTTTATGGTGTTTGAAACTGGGGACACTGATCTGTATTCTAGCCTTTCTTATAGCAGTCAAAAGGACAGAAGGTTGCAATTTCTTCTTTGACCAGAACTCTGAAATGCTTGATTTTTAATTTTACAGGTTATTGCTCCCCAGGATACCCTCTAAGTAATCAGCCTTGCTTAACATTGTGCTGTTTGGTTTAGATCTGACTATTTTATCATTAAGTATACCTTTCATTTTCCATAGATCAATTTACAGCTACAGATAATTTCAGACAAGAGAAAGCATATTGTCCTTGCATTGCTTAATGTATATATTTTGATGGGAGGCAGTGTAAATCATACCATGATATCATTTATATGTGGTAGAATAAGACATATCCAAATTCAGAATTAATAAAGAAAATACTTTATTGACAAAATACTTTGTGAAACTAGTTGACACAAAACTTGAAAACATTTAAAAAATGAATTAATCTTTCATGTGGATGAGAATATCTGCAATTATCAAGTATTGCTTTTGCAAAGTATTAGACTTATATTAGACTACTGCTGGTTTGGAGGTTTTTTGAGCCGTTCATTGAGTTGGCCACCAATGCATAAATTGTACAGAACTAACTGGACAAATTTGCTGTTCTGCTGGGGCAATTCCAATGTTCCTACACCAAACAATGTTTTTAGAAGCTTCTTAATTCACTGCTCTTCAAAAAAGATTTTTAAAAAACCAACAAAACCTCCAAAAATACTTTTCACCTAATGCAGAGCACAGAAGCTGTCACTGATTCTCTACTTAATGGGCTACAAATCCATTAAAGACCTATCTTGTATGTGCTACTCAGGAGAATAGCAGTCCCTCTGTAGTCTTCATAAAGCCCTGAGTAATCTAATTTAATTTTGAAATTATGTCTTTTTAAGTAGAAAAGGGAAGACTACATGACCCGCAGAGGTCCTTTGCAACCTAATTGGTTTTTTTGCTTCCATGATTTTCAATTGTACTCCATACAAATCCTGATGCCATTGGCTAAGCTAGAAATGATCACAAACATGGAGTGGAACTTTCTGATGAACCAGATCTAGACTATGGAACTCTGTATTGCAGGAATAAAAGTCCTAAAAAGGCTGATAACAATTAGAATCAAATGCAAAGTCCTTTTCCTTGTTTAGCTGTTCAAGGGTACCTCCTTCCTAAGTGTGAACGTGTACATACATCAGCACATACATCTGTTAGTCTCCAAGGGGAAGTGTATCTCTTTTCCCAGATGAGGGTTTTCAAACACTAAGACAGTAAGTACTTATATTCAGTCATTTAAGAGTCATTTGCCTCTCAGCATATAACTAGTAGTTAGTACACACAGGGAAGTTAAATACTCGCTTTGCTTGAATTGTAGACTCTTAAGTGAAAATATTGCAGCTTTTCTGTTCATATATAAAAACTTAATTTTCCAGAGGTCTTGACTCTCTATTTATTTTCATATTTTTGTGAAAATACTCTCCTTCCTAGATTACTATATTTTCTCTTTTTGAATGCTGCAAGTATGTAGATCATTGAATGCAGTGTTTAAGAAATTCTATAATTTTGATATTTAAAGTGGCATACCTTGAAAATATGGACATAGAACTTTGCACTTCAACTTGTTAGATAAAATGTTTTCAACACTAATGTAAAAAAAATAGGGTATCTGCTTGGATATCTCCCCATACCTTTTTTTTTTTTTTTTATGAAAAAATGTATAGATAAAAAAAAAAAAGTACATTACCAGTATCCAGACAAAAAGGGATACATTGTTTCACATATGAGTCTCTGTAACACATTATTGTAAACCTTTTGGGTGTTAAAGCCAAAGTAAAAGCAAAATTTCCATCATTTTACCTCTCCTTTCCTCCTTTACCTCCTCCTCAGAAAATGACTGCTCGGTTGACTTTTGTGGAAAGGGTTATCTATGAAAAGGCATCCTCTCAGCTCTGCAAATCTTATTCACTGTGAATAGGAAAAAAGTCTGAAATTACATTGGACACCACAGATTTTGCTTAATCACAGAGAGAAAAATATTTCCAAATCCAAATCCCAGTTAGACCACAATTAAAACATTGATCCAAAATAATTCAACCTGACTCCCAAGTAGAAACACTGCAAGCAAGGGCAATAAAATAATCAGGAAATGTTCAGTGCCTTTGTACAATATATTCCTGGGTGTCAGGTTTGTGATTTTTAGAGACCGTTTAAATAAATGACATGTGAGAAATAGAAAGTTTTCCTTCAAGTCATATGTCTTGTTAATGAGATTTTGGCAAATATAGTTGCAATATGTATTAAAATACCTTGACAAATGTTAATATTGTGGCCAATTAAGATTTCGAGAATTCTTTTTGTGTTTTCTTATGCTACAGATCTACACCAACATGTGTACTAGTGCTGTACAATGCATCACCGAGCCATCTTCTACACCTGTGAGTTTAGTGAGCTGTCTGTCTGTATTCGTAACGGAGAGTAAGCACATACTTCTTGCATTCTCAGGCCATCAGAATGTTTTTTAAAAGTGCATGCTCCAGTTCAGTAGCCATGTTAGCATTGTGGATGATAACTTGGGGCAGAAAAATATTTTGAGTACCCAGCTAATGTTAAAGTCTGGTCAGAATATGATCTGCAGAAGTATAAAACTAAAAATCAAAGATGGAGTGCAGTCATAAATACCAGGCAAATTCTACTTTTATGGGTATCAAAGGATGCTAAGGCAACAACATTTTAATAGAGATTATTAAAGGCAAATACCAAGAGAACAATTAACAACACTTGTAAAGAGCTTTAAAAGGAAAAAAAAAAAAAGAGAGAGAAAATGGAAGAATAATGCATAGAAATAATGAAAATGGACTGAGATATAGACATCAAGAATCAAAACTGAGTGCTTCTATCAACCCTTATCAAAGAATCACCCTGAGAAGAGTTTTATTATGTAATAGCATATATAATACAGGATAAGGCTGATTGTCCTACCCTTAAAAATGGGCTGAACCATGACTCTGGTTCAGTTTTGGATAATGGTTCCAATGTCCCATAAATCTGCAAAAGACTTTCCCAAAATTATTTTACTACTGGAGCTACAGACAGAACCGTAACCATTAAGGATAATCTCCACTGTTAAGGGTAACTGTTTTTTTAAGTGACATTCCTAACACATAGTATGATTCACCTGAATCAGAGTAATTCTTCTTTACCAGTAGTTTCTTGTTGTTTTTTTTTTTTTTTAATTGCTAGTTTTCCTGGAGCTTATTAATAATTACTATTATTATTTAAATTCATCACACATATAAAAAGAAACTCAAGAGTTCATACTGATCATTATTTATGACTGCTGGGAATTTCACAAGAAGGATGCTATTAAGAAGAAAAAGGGTAAGAAATACTTTCATGTTTCTTGTTCTTCAATGTTTTCAAGTGGTGATTTAGTTGGCAATTAATGTAAATGAAAAACATGAACACCACTTAATACATTCCAAGGCTGCTATCTGTGGCATCATAGAAGTCACTCAATAGAAGGAAAGGTTCCTGAGTAAACCAGGATGCTAAGAGAAATTAAAATACTACAGAAGTTTAAAGGAACTTGGGAATCATATGACAGACTCATGGAATCAAAGAAGGGCTGAAGCAGGAAGGCACCTCTTGAGATTTTCTAGTCCAACACCCCTGATCAAGCAGGGTCAGACAGAGCAGGTTGACCAGGACTGTGTCCAGTCAGGTTTTGAGTATTTCCAATGATACCTCCAAGGATGGAGTCTCAACCTCTCTAGGAATCCATCCTCAAAGTAAGAGATTTATCTTAATTTTAAATTATGTTTCCTGTATTTCAGTTTGTGCTCATAGTTTCTTGCCCTGTCACTAGGCACCACTGAAAAGAGTCCAGCTCCACCTTCCTTCCATCATATATTTTTACATACTGATAAAATCCACCTGACCTTTTTCTTTTCCAGGCTGAACACTCACAGCTATCTCAGCCTCCCCTCATATATCAGATGCTCCAAGGCCTTAATCATTCTCGTGGCCCTGTGCTGGACTCACTCCAGTACATCTCAGTCTCTCTTGTACTGAGGAACATAGCACTGGACCCAGCACTCCAAATATGTCTCACCAGGACTGAGCAGATGGAAGGATCACCTCCCTTGATCTTCTGGAAACACTCTGCATAATGTAGACCGGGAGGTTGCTGGTCTTCTTTGTTGTGAGGCTCATTGCTGGCTTCTGGTCATCTTGGTGTCCACCAGGACCCACAGGACCTTCTCTGCTGAGTTGTCATCATTGCCTCTGCTATAAGTTTTTAATTCCTTTCTTCTACAAAGGAAACTTTGATGAAAATTTTGTGTGCAATCCTTTACAATCTTCTCTGCCAACATGAATAGGCGCAAGTCAAAAAATAATTTTTACTTCAGTAAGTAGCCTGGGGCCAAAGCAGACACTAACATGGAGGTACTACTCTTTATTTCCACATCCATTAAATGGTTGTGGATCCTCTATATTTCTGCTAGTAGAGGGAATAATCCAGTCCTAAAACAGTTTTGGATTCTTTCTACAGGTTTTGGCTATGTTCTGCTGAGTTGCTAAATTAATTGAACAAATAGAAAATCCTCAAGAAAAATATTTTTAAAAAATATTATTAAACCTTTATATAATATTTTTCCCTTTCTAACTCTCCTTTTGACAAATATTTATCCTTCCCAACCCTCCGCCCTCTTTTTCCTCTGAAGTACAAGTCAGCAGAGCAATATACACAGTACACAGATTTTTCTTGCTTGTCAAAAATATAACCGATGATTTCATCAGTGTTATTTGCACAGTTGTTGCAAAAAAAAGGATTTTTTAGCTTGTTTTCCCTGATGATCTTGCTTCTTTTGCAAAAATGTAAATATTCTGCACTATCATGCTTTATCCGTGGAAACTGTGAGATTTTAAAATGTTCTTTTTATTTTTCAAATAATGTATCTAGAACTCAGAGAATTCTACCTATGAAGTTGCAAGAGAGGTTCCTTACAATTTTATAAATATTGTTAAATGCTGGGTCTAAATTACAGCAGAAATTTCCAGAATGACCTGATCTTACTTCTGAGTACTGATCTCATTTACTCTGTTTCCAGCTGTTCTGGGGCATAAATAAGCTATCACTGTTGAATAGTCCAAGTTTAAAGAGCCTAAATATATGCATAGGCACCATGCATACCTGAAAACACAAAGTGAAACACCTGGAAATTAGATCTTTGAGGACTTCATTTTACAAGTATTTCAGTAGACAGAGATCTTTATGCTTTCATAGGGCCAGTCAGGCTATGAGAAGGTTGAGGTCTGGTCACATAAAGCAGTCAGGAAAATTTCAGCCTTCATATATTTTGAAGTTTGTTTCCCAGCTAGATTTTTCTCAGGTTTTCAGCTTGTTACACATAGATCTATGGAACACGTTTCCCTGTGTGACAAAATTCCCTAACACAACCCCTCCCAAACCAACACATTAAATTAATTATTCATGTGATTTAAAAAATGCATTCAAGATTTAACTGTTAAAGTTGGTATAAAAATTTTCTTTCAAAATTTATTTTTCACTCCTTTTTATTTAATTATAACTACATCTATACAGAAGAAATAAATCATAAAAAGGCATAAGCAAACACATTATAAATCTAACCAATATTATTTTAGATATGTTTAATTTCTGTATGGTTTTCACCAACATATCTACATATTGTTGGTTGATTGTTTCCCTATTTTAAGTTAAATATCTTTCCAAGTGAGTTTTTCCTTGCCAAGAGAATTTTCAGTGCCCTACCAGATTTACTGCTCCACAACTATTGTTCTTGATATAGCACACTCTGTTAATGTGGGTATAAAAAAAATAATTTTGAATGGCTGAAAAATACCTCTAGAAAATTATGTATCTCCAAAGCAAAATCCTATTTTATGTGTCTATGTACTTTGGATAACATAGATTTGCTTAATAATACAAGATTTTCCCCCCTTTTTAAGACAAATGTCATAACAACCTGACCTTTGCCAACTCAAATGGTTATTTATTAGAAAGCATTCATTATTTATATTGAATATCTGAACAAGAAAGTGATGAAAAAGGAGTTGCCTGTTCAACTTAAGGAACTTGGAAAATTGTTTAAAATTTTCCCATAAAGACAATTGTATTTATTTTTTTTTTTTAATTATGGAAGATATGCAATCTGGCTTTTAAGGGAGTTGAAAGGTGATTGAGACAGCCGCTGTCAAAAAAACAGTATCTGTGGGTGTAAAAATAATTCACCAGAAATCAGGAGTTCAATATCATCTGTAGTACTGTGCTTAATTCCTTACCTTACTAAGAATTATAACAGACATGGAAGGTTAATGAAAAAAATTTAAAAAAACACAGGAAGAAAAGCAGGTGAGATAATGAATAAATTGGGATCACCCTACTTGGAAAAGATATAGAAGGATGTTTATTTTCATAATACAGTGTCTAGAGAAAACAGACTGAACACTCTTATCTTTCAAAACTCATGAAATGTAAAACTAATGAAAAAAAATGTTGCATAACTGACACGGCTTACCTTTGAAACTGCTTGCTGTATCAAGATGCTAGAAGATGTCACGAGCTCAGAATATCTCAGCAAAGGAGCGGATATCTCCTCATGAACAGGAACTTCTGAAGTTATGGGGCTGAAATTAAATAAATAAGTAAGTGCTGGTATAAATTATGAGGTTTAGATCAAATGCCTTTATAACAGTCTGGAGTTAAAATCCACATTCTTTTGAATTTTCCATCATTGTTTAGTTGATAATCTCTTCCTGAATTCACAGCTGAACACTTTCATCATGACCTTTCCTCCATGGAAACTGGAGATGTGGACGCAGTTCTTTCACTTGGAGAAATCAATATACTCAAAATTATATGTGTTCCCTTTCCTCCAATCTTATTTATGTATAGAAATACTTGTGTCTGAGTCCTCTATAAAGGTTTCACTGACTATTGATGTCCCTCATATCAGCCATCATATCTCCTTGCTCACTTGCATCGCATATAAATCAACAATTACCCCATTCTAATGAAAACTAGGACAGTGATGTGGATCAGGGTAGTTGGATGGCTCTGAATCCCAGATACTGTATTTAATCTGGGCAAAAATATGCAGCACGTTTAGTATCATGATACAGAACTGTAACCCAAAGGTATCCGTAGACTTTTAAAGTTTCAATTTATGTCTAATTTTACATTCTATAGATAAATTTTCTTTCTTTGGTCTGAGGTTTTATATGTTTTGGGTCTTTGCTGTTAAGCCAAAGCATGGATGACTGAATAAGTGGCATTTAAATTTTGTTCTGAATGTCTCAGAAATTCACTGTGATCCAAAGCACTTCAGGGAACAAGTTTCACAGTCACAGAAGACACAGTTCCAATGAGCTAAGGAAATGTAATTTATGAAACACTGTTTGGTAGCATGCACAATATTCCCCAACTGAAAAAAAAAAAAAAAAAAAAAAAAAAAATCTTCTCTTTTAAATCGTGCAAAATAAACCACTGCAAAATAATAGGAAAGAAGGATGCTAGCATGAAAATAGTGTGGGGTTGTGGGTGTTTGTAAGTAGCCCATAAAAGAGGTAAAGTAGACAATTGCCATTTTGCTGAATATGAAGCAGTTGTATTTGAACCAGCCCTCGTCGGGGAGGCGGGCTGCTCCCCCTCCTTCCAAAGGGAAAAAAAAAAGGAAAGAAAAAAAAAAAAAAAAAAAAAAGCTATCTCACGTTTTCCTCCTCCTCTGTGTTTACGCAAAATAAATCAGTGCTGGGGTATCCCCAAAAGTTTAACTTGGAAGCTGGAGCACTGTTTTGTACCAGGTATAAAATACCGTCCTCGGCTTCTTAAACCAATCCAAGCTTAAAAAAAAAAAAAAAAAAAAAAAAAAAAAAAAAAAAAAAGACTCTCTGCTTTGGAAATCGTGCAAAATAAACCACTGCAAAATAATAGGAAAGAAGGATGCTAGCATGAAAATAGTGTGGGGTTGTGGGTGTTTGTAAGTAGCCCATAAAAGAGGTAAAGTAGACAATTGCCATTTTGCTGAATATGAAGCAGTTGTATTTGAACCAGCCGGAGCACGTTAGCATTGGCAGTTTCATTCTCAGGTGTAATGATCAATGTGTCAATAATCCTACCCCAATATCTGAAGTTGATAGCGACGGGGATAATAACTTTCAAGAGTTCATGTTTTTTGAGTGACTGATCTGAGAAGGAGAATAGAGTCACATGTCTAGAAATGCCGTTACCTGGAAGATAGGAAAATCTGTCTCTAGAGTTCAGACGAATTACCTCGTCTCATCTCTCAAATGCTAATTTTGCTGCACTAGACACAGAAGTGTACAATGCTTCCCTCAGACATATAAATTCAGCTTATTGATTTCTTTTGTCAGCACAATGCTTTATACTATAATCAAATTAGCACACTGTACTTCAAGCAACCTTGCTATCTTCAAAAATTAAGCAGTTGTCTTTACCTGGACAAAATTATTTTACACATGCCCTTGTCATTATTCAGTTCCAGAAATGATACAGGAAATTATCCTCCCTACACAAATTCCATGAGTCTCTTCTTAGCATCTGCATAATTTCAAGATCGTTTCAAGTTTCTCTAACAGGAAGGAGAGTTCTTTATTTAAAGTGACTTGAAACAATGGAAACAATGGTTTTGACTCTATCTCATAAAATGTTAATCCAAAATTATTGTAATGTTGGATCTTTGTGAAAGTCTCTATAAGATGTTAAGAACTTGAAACATAATAGTGGTGCAAACATTTATGAAACTGTCTTTTGTTTATTGTGCATCATTTCCTCACCACAATAATGCTGTTGTTCACCGTTCTATAATTTATCTTAGTGCCACTTTAATTGTGTTTTCAGTGTTCATAGGAAAGCATCCTATTTGGGATAATTACTCACTTTGGAGATGATCAGCAATATGGTTCACGAGCACCTCTGAAAATTACCCTGTCTGCAGAAGGCATTTTCCTGCAAATGCAACATGTAAGGTTTGCAAGAAGGGCAAACCTTGTTTGTCTTTTCTCTTTTCCTTTTCTTTCTCCTTTCCAGTCCCCAAAAAAACATTTTATAATTTCTCTAGGACATGCCAATTTCCTTAGAACTCTTCACCAGTTATTTCTAGACATACGATCTCTCTCTCCTTTCTTTGTAACTGTGCCATTATTTTAAGTTCCCCTAAAATTCTCAGCTAATTTTAAGATACTTCCTTAACATTTCAGTTTATGTAGCAGTAAGCAAATCCAGCTGGATCTCTTGGCAACTTGGGTGTATTTCTGTACAAATATCTATTATGAAATTATCACCAAGATTTTAATTTCTGTATTTAATTACATTTGCATCGAACATGCAATCATCAATCAATTTAAAAATAAAGCAATCCTTGCAAAAACACTATGGTGAGGCTTCTTGACAAATTCAGTCACAGCAAGCTTACAGATCCTCAGTTCTTGTACACCGACTTAAGAGCAGTGATGATAGCTTAAAATGGTTCTGTTGCCAGAGCCTAATTTTGTCACTCATTCGTACCAGCTGATAGGTGACCATATAAACAATCCCACTGAGCAAAATAAGTAACATGGGGGAAAATCAACTCTTTCCTGTCTTTTTGCTAACTTCACAGGTAGTAAAACTTTGTAGGAGAAAAGCTGCATATGACAGCACAGTTGTAAAAGCTGGAGGCTACTGTGTGTCAGATAAAAGATGAGGAACATACAGATATACCCACTTAGATGCTGAGTACTGTATCCCAAAAGATCTAAGGTACTAATCAAACATGTATGTAAAATTAGGTAATATTTTCCCTTCTTTTCCCCTGAGATTTTTCCAGCAAGTCTTTTCAGTCACTGGATTTGTATTTTAATTGCTTCAAGAACCTATCAAGATTGATTCCCCCACCTTCAGAATGACCACCCCAGCAGAACGATTACTATGCTTCTTGATGTTACACCTCTTGGCCATTCATATAGAATAATGTTCATTGTAGTTTATTTCTGGTCTTATTTTTAAAACTTACATAGCATGAAAACGTGTTTGTTTTCTGCCAGCATGTTTGTTATGCATGTGATAGTACTCAGAAATCATGTTTTCTAATTCACTAGTCTAAGCACAGCCATTAGACTTCATGTCAGGCTTCTCCCCCCCCACCCTCCCCCCGCACCAGTAAACACTGCACTCTTTAAAGAATGCTGTTAGCCAAAAAATGGCAAATACTACAGGTGTGTTGTTATTGATACCGATTAGTGGTTTACAGCACTTTGAAATGTTCATCTTTTTATTAATTTAATGTATGGTCAAAACCACCAAGAGTCGTATAGATATGGATGGCAGAAAAGCCGAGCACTTTTTCTGTATCTTTCTAATCTCAGTTTGCGTAACCTCGGTGTGATACACTGTTGTGGTTCACTACCATGCACTTTTTTACAGATCTTTCATCTGTAACAAATGAGTTGTTTCATATGCAGCAGGAACAATGAAGCCCTGCCTACTTACATACTTTGTCCCCTCCCCTCCTCTCCGTCCCTCCTCTGCGTGGTCTCAGGATTTGTGCATGTACCTTTCAGGTGGTATATGTGACGGAGAACTTGGAGCTACATGGCTACTGATGGACAAACCAGCTGCTGCCTCTTCCTTCAGTCCAGTCTCTCTATTTCACGGTAGTAGTACACGAATGGGATTGTCTTTGAGATTTATATCCACAGTTTGTTGTTTTACTCCATTACTTCAGAGAGTCGAAGAATATATTCCTCTTTTCCTTGAGAAGGATAAAAAAACAGAAACTAAAGGAAAGAAACTAAAACCAGGTTTCTCCAAATCCAAATGTGGCTTGGACAGCCTACATGGTGGGCTCTGTTCAGGACTGCAGACAAGAAATTAGGCAAGCTTCTCAGGACAAGGAATCCTGTTTGGAAGCAAAGCATCCTCAACCAATTTCAAAGGAGCAAGAACTGGCCACTCAGACCTGGCACTGGTAAAATTCTCAACATATATATTATTTAAAATAAGGAAGCTTGGGATAGTAGCATTCTTTCTATTATTTTAGTTCTTGTGGGGCAAGAAACTTCCTTCTTGCTCCTGTATTGTGTCTTGGTGGAGGGTCTGCTGTACATGGATTTCAACCCTTGCATCTATGCACCTGTACAGATCAAGGTGCTTCTGTATTACTTTTGGCTTTTAATTAAAGCAGACTATTATAGATGTTATGGTATGCATACGAGTTATTTGGTTGTATTTATTAATGGTGCTTCTATTTTCTCTATTTATGCCACTTTTGCTGGATGGTAATGCTCCACACACGCTAAAACCAAAGATAAATTTGACAAATTTGGCACCCTATCCACTTCATAATGAGAGTTAGTTGCTTTTTGCACAGCAAGATTTACATTTCTTTAAGGTTTTTATCTAATATTTGTTTTCACCGTCTTTCTGTAGTAATCTATTGATGTCTGTTTCTGTAATGGGATACTGGGGCTGATGGAACCTTCTTAGCAGGGAAAACTCCTTTCAGCAAAAAACTTCCTTTTATTGCACTTTCCTGAACCTGCACCAAAGCCCCAGTTTCTGCTATTAGGCATCTTTCCCAACGTTCGGCAGCAGAATGGATCCTAAATATAAATCCAGTTCTCACCTAAAAGGCTTTGCTGAGGCTTCCATATTTTGGATTGCAAAACTGTATGAGGAATTAACAGTTCCACACCCACTTAAATATCCATGAAAATTAATGCCTTCATTTTATACTAGGTTACAAAAATCTTCAGGTTCAAGCGCAGGGCCATGTCGTATGTCATTGGGGAATAAGGTTCTGATTTACATGGTGTAGATAAACAAAGCAATGGCACAAAGCTTTCACTCTCCCCTCTACCAGCATTTTCGGTACACGTTCCCAAGTGTCCTAAAACATCACCTTCTGAGGAAAGCCTTCCAGTTTCAACACATATTTTGTTGATCCCAGCAAGATCTGACTAGAAATTTCTTCCTCCTATATTTCATAATTTTGTAAGACTACTCTGCAGCAAAAGTCAAGTTGAAGGTACCGACAGTTTTCTGAAAAGGGGGACTTCTTGTCTCCCTCCTCCTGCACAAAACCCAAATCCTCTTGAAAAGGGCAAAAAAAGGGCCAGAAAAATTATTAGGGATGTGTTAATTTGGATTAATCTTTTATTAACTACTATCACTGCTGCTTCACATTAATATAAATCCACTTCTATCTCCTTCCATGTATCATACAGGTGGTAAGGTGACAAATTTATAGAAGCTGCTTCGGAGACCATAGCTTAATTAACACCAAAGAAAAATTACGTCTTCAAAGTCAAGCTGGACAAAACCCCACCTTGTCTCTTAACTTTAGGGAAGGCTTTCTCCTTACAATGCGAGATCCTCAGCGAGACAGCACTGAGGCCTCAAAAAGCTAAGCAGTCTGTTTTTTATCGGTTTTATTTCACACAGTCATAAATAGCGGAGGTATTTTTCCCCTCTGTACTAATAACAGCAGTCAAACAAGGGGATTCCTAGAGAGCTAAACGAATAGGTATAAACCCAACACGGTTAGGTGGGGAGACGCGTGGCACACAGCAGTCCCGCTGCCCACTCACCCACGCAACACCGCGCCCCCGCGGGCGGGGGGAGCGGGGGAACCGCCGGGCCCTGCGCAACTCCCGCGCAACCGACCGCCGCCTGAGGGGAGCCCCGCGTGCAGCCGTTGGGGGTGCCAGAGCCCCCTTGGTGCAACCCACCCCCCTCGGCTCTCCCTGCCAAGGAGGCTGGGGCTCCCCGGTAAGCTTCTCCCTTAAGACGCCGCCGCCTCTTCCTTCAGGCTGCTTTCCCTCCGGCGACGGCGGGGAGAGCGGGCTCCGAGGGGCCGCGGTGGCGAGGCGGAGGGGCTGCCTCACGCACCCCAGCGGGGGGGAGCTGTCGGGCGGCGGGCGGGGAAGGAGGGAGGCTTCGAGCCGGCGGCCGCCTGGCAGAGCGGCGGAAGAATCTAGCGCGGCGCTGCCTCTCGTGGGTGGTGCGGCCGTGCGTGTGAGGCGGAGGAATCCGCGCGGGCCGGCGTGTGCCCGCCTCCTGCGCGGCGGCCGCTGCCTCCCCGATATAGTGCGGCGGCGGGAGGCGCGGGCGGTCACTGGGCGAGCGGGGCTCCGCGGTGTGCGGATCCGTGCCGTGCCGTTGCGCTGTGCGGGCGCGCAGGGCAGCGGGGTTTTGCCTGGGCTGCTCCAGTACCTCCGGCTTGGAACTGCCCACCGGTGCCAGCTCCCGAACATGAGCCTCCTGCCTCTCTACCTGCTCGGATTGCTCCTCAGTAGCGGGCAAGGTAGGAGCGGGGCTGCCTCCCTTTTCCTTTTTTTTTTTTTTTTATTCTTACCTATACTGCCTGTTCGCTCAGATTAACGTATCACCAGCAAAGAAACGGGGGGGAAAAAAATAATAAAGTAGTGAATCACGCTGGAACCGATGGCAGTTGTTTGAATCATTTCCATAAAACAATTTGATTCCGGTTTCAGCAGTTCAGTGATTCCCAGACAGGTTTCCTGCAGTACATCTGCTTTCCTGGCAGGAAAGTGGCTTCTGCTCTTGCTGGTCCTTGCTTGGGGCCCTAATTCCAGAGCCATCTTCTGAGCAGGCAGCAGGCATGCTGTGGGCTTCAGGACTGTCACGCTACTGCTGGTAGCTCTGCTTGCTTTCATGCAAAGTTTGAAATTTGGGATTTTTTTTTCTGCTGAATTTAAATGGAATCAAATTTCTGTATGTTTTGAGCAGTGAGTGGAACTATCTTTCTCGTGTCGCTTTCAACTGCAATTATGCTCATTTTTTCTTTGTTTCCCTTACTCTTTTCCCCCCCCCTTTTTTTTTTTAAATTTTCTTTTTTTTTTTTTTTTTTATTCTTACCTATACTGCCTGTTCGCTCAGATTAACGTATCACCAGCAAAGAAACGGGGGGGAAAAAAATAATAAAGTAGTGAATCACGCTGGAACCATATTAAAAAGGACCTAAAACTTGCTT
>NW_015090805.1:12899384-12900504 GCF_001431845.1 Calidris pugnax | reverse complement strand
ATATTTATTTATTTATTTTGGATGCCGCCGGTGTCGTGTCTTGAGGATTCGCGCTACTTCAGGGGACGGGGCAGGAAAGGGGCGTCGGTGCGGGGCTGCGGGGCGGGGAGGGCAGGGCAGGCACCCGGCGGGGGGGGCTGGAGCGCTGGCCGCCTCCCCAAACTGTTGGGGCAAGTTTGTGGCGTTGGTTTCGGTGCCGAATGAGGCTGCTGAGCCGCGCCGCGCCGCCGGTGCCTCCTGCGGGGTGCCCGCTGCCAGACGCCTCGAAGCGCTGTATTGCCGGCACCTGAGGGGGGAGAGGGACACGACCCGTGCTCGGGGCCTTTTTAAGGAGGTTTTAGGGGAAGGAGAAAAAAAAATTAAAAATAAGAAACCCACCTGGGTGTCAGCGGAGGCGTGGGAGAGACGGGGAGCGGCCCTCGGCAGCAGGGGGCGGCAGAGCTCCACGGCGGCGGCCGCCTGCGCTTTTCCTTTTTTTTTTTTTTTTATTCTTACCTATACTGCCTGTTCGCTCAGATTAACGTATCACCAGCAAAGAAACGGGGGGGAAAAAAATAATAAAGTAGTGAATCACGCTGGAACCTTTAAAAAGGACCTAAAACTTGCTTCATCGCCCCACAGATTCCTACCCCCCCTTTTTTTTTTTAAGTCGACAAGGCGGGGAGAGGTATCATGTATGTGGAAAAAGAGGAGAAAAAAAAAAGAGCTAGAGGGTGCTAAGTGCACTTAACTGCTTTGCATGGGGTTTCGCCTTTTTTTTTTTTTTTTTTTTGGGGTTTTTTAGTCTGCAACCCAAAAACAATTTTCCGAATGTCCAAGGGTATGAAGATTACAGCAAATTAAGGGCACTTCACATCTGAATGAAAGCATCTGCTGAAGGGAGGGTGGTGAGAGTGGAATGGAGATATTTTCACTTCGCCTGTATTAATGTTGTATTTTTGACTAATTCATCTTAACTTTCCGAGCTTCCCTGTGCAGGGAAGTCCCCAGAGAGCTTGCAGGAGACTGTCATTCCTGCTGCTGTAGCAGCTGCTGTCACTGGAGGGCACACTGCTGCTGCATTCGCAGGCTCTCACAAACTCATCACAAACATTTTTGGACAGATAATCTTATTTCTGTT
>NW_015090805.1:12860344-12899314 GCF_001431845.1 Calidris pugnax | reverse complement strand
GTTTATTTTTTTTGGTTGAAATATTTATTTATTTATTTTGGATGCCGCCGGTGTCGTGTCTTGAGGATTCGCGCTACTTCAGGGGACGGGGCAGGAAAGGGGCGTCGGTGCGGGGCTGCGGGGCGGGGAGGGCAGGGCAGGCACCCGGCGGGGGGGGCTGGAGCGCTGGCCGCCTCCCCAAACTGTTGGGGCAAGTTTGTGGCGTTGGTTTCGGTGCCGAATGAGGCTGCTGAGCCGCGCCGCGCCGCCGGTGCCTCCTGCGGGGTGCCCGCTGCCAGACGCCTCGAAGCGCTGTATTGCCGGCACCTGAGGGGGGAGAGGGACACGACCCGTGCTCGGGGCCTTTTTAAGGAGGTTTTAGGGGAAGGAGAAAAAAAAATTAAAAATAAGAAACCCACCTGGGTGTCAGCGGAGGCGTGGGAGAGACGGGGAGCGGCCCTCGGCAGCAGGGGGCGGCAGAGCTCCACGGCGGCGGCCGCCTGCGCTCGGGCCCGGCCCTGCCCCGCTCCGGGACGGGATGGGGGTGTCTGCGCCCCCCGCCGCCGGCACCGGTGGGTGCGGGCACCCGGGGGGATCCGCTCTCCGGGGCGCCGAGGCTGAATGTCCCACCCAGAGGCTCTGCGGTGTCTTGTGGGGGGTAGTGAGATCTGTTGCGCTGGAGAAAAAGGAGGGGGGGTGTGGGGTGGTATTATGCCTTGAGCTATTAAGAGCGCAGCTCCGAAGGTCTCCTTGGGTGCGTTTATCGCTGCACCTCACACCGTACAGGCGTTTTGTCTCGGTGATAAGTAGCAAAGAGCCACCAGATACTCGCAATTTATATATAAGTGCTTCTGTGCTTTTGCCACCTCGGGATCAGCTCCGAAGGTCTCCCTGTTAGCAGCGACTCAGAAACGGTCCGGAGGCTGCTCAGCAATAGCCAGCGGGGGGAGAAGCGCCGTGGGCAGAGCCGGTTGTGAGGGTCCTGACCCGAAGTCTGCCTGCCGGGGGGGGCATCTATTCTCGAGTGCCTCTAGAGGAGGAGGAGGACGGGAGAGCTTCCTCCAGGCTTTGCATTGATTTACCTGGGTGTAACGTGTACAGAGATGAGGTCTGTGGTTCCTCTAACGGGGGAACGGTAGAAAGCTAGTTTGTGAAGTGTGATCACTGCAGCGTAGGAGGATTACATAGTTTTGGTATTTTACTATCACAAATGTCAGGAGATAAATAATGGAGTGAAATTCTAGATGCTATTATGCTGAGTTGTAAAAATCATAGGGGGATAAATATGAGGGGGGAGATGTAAATGAGAGGAGGAAAGCTGAATAAATCCAATATCCATAGTTTCAATTTAAAAAAAAAAAAATCAGCTTTGGGGTTTTTCTTGGTGGTTTCTTTTTTTTTTTTTTTAATAAAGGGGGTTTAATTGTATTGGCAGAAGAAAGAGTAAATTTTTTTTTTTTTGAACTGGCTATAGAAATAGAAGGAACATGCAGCTTCATTCCACAGCAGGAGATAGTAAATGGGAGTGGGAAAACATCTGCATATGGAAAATATTCCCATTTAGGTTGCTAGGGGAGAGGAAAATTCTACAGTCACTCAAATCCCTTACCATAATGATGCTTATTAAAATAAAAAAAAAATATTGTGCATTTTTTATTTTTTTGATATCTCCTTGAAGTAGTCTTGGGAATTTCTTGAAGTGATTAAAATAATTTAAGAAGCTATTCCAAAAACTCTTGAGATCTATCTTCTTTTGGGAATGCAGTGGTGGGGAACGCTTATAATATCAACTGAAGGTTGACGTGTTTGTGAGGGTTTGTTTGTTTTTAAGAAAACCAGTGTTATCTTGAGTATTAAGTGATGATGATGACATTTTTGTTAGAGAAGAGTGTGGATGTTTAAGAAAAATCCAGTAATTAGATTTGGATCATTTGCTTTAGAAATACTGGAAGTCATAGGTTAAGGATTTATATTTCTAAGAATATAGCTACAGTAGATTTTATGAAGAATGACTGAAGCTTTTTCTTTGGAAAGTGCTGGTGTTTAAGACTGAGAGAGGGAACTGTGATGTATTTGTTCCATTTCAGAAAATCAGAGCATTTTGAAAACGAGTAGCAGACAGCAACCCCCTCCCCCCACCCCTTAGGTTAAGAGCTTATGAATGTCATAATTATCTACCAGGGCCAAATATTCCCCCTCCTAATTTCATCACAAGGGAGGAGTTTAACTGGCAATGTTGTTATGCTAAAACAAAAGGATTTTTTTCTTAACCTTTCAAAGCTATCCAGACAATTCATCCAGAGTGAAAGGCCCAAATTTAATTAGCTTTGCTTTAATAAAAACAAAACACACACCCCAAACCAACAAAATAGCCTACTCCCTCTGTAAATCTGCTTTTCAACACATCTAGTGATACAACACTCAGAAGAGGAGACTTCATTGGTTTTTACCAGTGTCTGGGGACACTGACTTGAAGTGGATGAAATGGACATCTTCCCAGATTGCAGAATCCTATTTCTTTTATCGCTCTGCATAATAAACAATTCTCTAGGTTAGCACATTTTTGTTAAGTTGAAATAGAAAATGTTTTGCTTGTAGAATTTAATCTATTTTGTGCTCAACCAGGAGATTCATAAGAGTGAGTACTTGTTCAGTCATTGTGCTTTAAGTTTCCCCTTTTCACTGCTTTAATACGGAGTTTAGGTTTGGGGTTTTTTGTGTTGGTGTTTTTTCCCTCTTTTGAAGAGTTTCTCTTTAAAACTGCTTATAAGGGACTGTTTGTTAATAAGGAACATCCCCAAAAGAGATGCCAGCATGTGTGTCTTATTCACTACAGTGCAGTCACTTTCTAGAATCCTGCTTCTTTCTGCTTTTTACACAGGGAATTAATAAAATCTGAAATTTTTGAAATCAATTAGTTTGGCTGCTGGATTAAGTGGAACTAATATTTTATTCTAGTTGTATACCAAAACGTGAAAAAAGATGAGACTTCAGCAAACCATTGTTTTTTTGCTACCAGTTGATTTATGCAACTACGTTAAGGTTAAAATACATCTACCTTCTCCTCTCATCCTTTCACCCTTCAAAAAAAATCCAAACCAACAGAATTCAGGCAAAGTAATATTTAATTTGCGGTTTTAACCTATGTAACTCCTCTTCAAGTGAGGATGAGAATCAAAATATCTGCCTGAAAATAAACCTTGACTAATGAGATGGTCTGAAGGATTGACTTAAGAATAGATGATTGAGAAATACGTAGAGAGCTTTGTTTCATGCATTCATATTCAAAATGGAGTTAGATATTTTTATCATTTGCAGTGGCTCTAAATCACAAAACTTATGAAAGATAAAGTCATAGAGATAAAGCTTTGAAGTCTTTTCTAAGAGGTTGAATAGCATATTTTTGACTCTCTTTGTTTTACAGCACATTTAATGTATTTAGGTAACTAATTATTTTTATCTACAGGAATGTTATTGGAGTGTTATGACCAATTTATTTATGATTTGCGTTTTGTGGCCGCATTGTTTTAACAAATATTTTGAGAACAAATACAGTATTTGTTTGCCCTTTCACTGACATTTTCTTTGAGGCACCTTTCCCAAGTGATTCACGTTTGCTTACAGATTTTCTTCCAATTTACTCCAGTAATCCCCCAGTTACATTCAGCACATGCCATTTGATTTTAGCACAATTGAGTCAAGTTAATACGGCATTTTGGGAAACACGTGTTTTAACTACATAGTAATTTGTAGCTGTGAGTTGAAAATCCATTATTGCAAGAGTAGGACATAGACTTCTCCAGATAAAGAATCTGGGAAATAATTGGTATTCATATTTTAAACAGTTTATACCAACTAATTAATGCCAGATGTTTTATTTGGGGTTGGCTTGTTTGTTTTTGGCACACACCTTTGTTTTTTATAAAATAAGGGCAGTATACTTGATGAAGTGTGTTCTGAGGTTTTATGTGTCATAGGTTACTTGAATTTTATTTTCAATGTGAGAGAGAACTTAAGGATATCCTGATGTATTCATATCAGAAAGTTCATTGGAGTCTCATAGACTAGGTCCAGGCCTATTGCTATCTAATATATCTTGTAATTTCTTTTTATTTTGACCTAATCAGTTCAACATGACCTAATTCTGACCTAGTAATTATGTTCCATCCCCTCCTTTCTTCCCTGCTCAGTGTATTTAACTGCTTTCTAGTTTAGGTATTTGACAGAAATATTTCAATTTTTGTTAACTAGTTTAAAACTCAGAATAATTTTGAATATTAAGTAGAGCATTCAGAGAACTACGTACTGTTACTTCAAGAATCTGAGGATGTCCGGCTTCAATAACATAATTCTGAATTTTTTCACAGAACCATTTCATTGCTTTTGTAGCTTAGTTTCACATAATGTGTGTAATAATACATATATTGCATAATATGAGTGTATGGATTTGGATTTTTTTAAAGGACATCAGGAAAATGAAAATAGTCAATTTAAAATAGCAAGATACTCTTCAGATGTCTTGAGTTATGCTATAACATCTTGAATAGGATATCTTTGAAAATAAAGGTACCAAACTTGTTATTTGTCTAAATTTTTGTATTAGCTGTTATCATTTGACTGATTACATTGTTAATTGGAGAAGACATTTTCTGTTTTGCTCTGCTGTAGATGAGCTCAGAATCTATCTCTTATTGAATAAAAAGAACAGCAGAGTTGGAGGAATAAAAAAGGACATAAACAGGGAGAGTCATTAATCTGGCTACAGCTATTTGTGGTCACAGTTTATGATACTAAAATCTTTTTGTGCTGGAAAAAAATCCATTTAAAAGTTACTTAAAAGTTATGTGGAAACAGAGTATACATGTGCATACATAAGTCTACTTCTTAGAAAACCTTTTTTAAGATGACCCCTAAGCCTTTGAATAGCCTGCATTTGAGTAGCTTTGTGGAAGCACTGCTGGTTGCACTAATCCAGTGGTCAGGAGCAGGAGTCTGGAGTCATTTGACTTCAGTGCGTTTTGGAGCTCTGGAGTTTATGAAAGCATCTCTTGAAATGGCAGCAGGTAAACATTTTTCATTTTTGAAATAGCTTGAGATGGGACAATACTATCCATTTATGCTGCTGTTATGATTGAGGAAATTCTGATTAACAGAAAAATTATCTCTTTGTGTTTGTGCACCAAAACCTAGATCTTTAATGATATGATGCAGGACTGGTGGCTTGAACTAGAAATATAAAGTAAAATCTACTGTAGAATGAAATATTTAAAATGTAGTTATTAAATATGAAGATAACTATGAGCGTTGTGGCCAAATTCTACTGATTCTAATCAGAGCAGAATTTCCATTGACTTAAGTTTGTGTTTGCATGATAAACAAACAGAACCAGTTCTTCAAAAGCGATTATTTTACTGTCTCAAGTTAATTTGGAAGGAGGTAGACAGTGATGTGTATGGTCTAAAAATTCATTATACAGTTTCTACCTATTTAACAACACTACTACTGTTTAAAAAAACAAACACCTTCTGAAATGTTATACCTGTTTTCCCCTCCTTTTAGAAAAGAAAAAAAGCAGTTGTTTGATTTAATCTGTTATTTAATATAACACACAAGGAGCATTTCAAACAGCATGAAGAGATTAAGTCTTTTCAAAACCTGTTTGCACAAACAATTTCAGTGAGCCTGGAGATCTACTAACCAAGGCTGTCATTTGTCACCAGTTTCCATGAAACAAGTATAATCTTACCTGAAATTGCCAGTTTCCGGATGGACAACATCCGGATAAATTGGAGAAGCAACATTTAGTACTATTGGGGCTTGGTCAGCTTCTTCATTGGTCCTACCTATCATTACTGAAGTAAATTTCCTCTTATCCAATTACTATATAAGTTTCTTCAACAACTAATTTTGTATAAAAAGCATAAAACATCTTAATTTATGTCTATTTAAGATGTAGTAGCTCTTTTCCAGAAAAAAAAAAAAAGAAGATAAGGGAGTACAAATGGATCTCTTTACCCAGTTATATTTTTTGCTTCTACCTAAATTTTTAATATGACTTTAGAAGGGTACACTGCTTTTTATTTAGTGTTCTAATTACCTGAATAGTATTGCTAAACAGCAGACAAAGGTTGATGAATAACTTAATAATTCAGCAAAATTCAGAGTAATGCATATTATACCTGTAGCATGTGAACAACTTATTAGGGTATGAATAAAAATTCCCTTTTAGAAATAACTTTTCTGGTTAGCTAGTACTAAACTGATTATTTACATGACAGTTGTAGCCCAAGTAAAAATAACAGTTGTTTGACTGACTATAAGCTGGAATTCGTACTTGGAATTCCTATATGAAATTCATACAAAAAGTTACTGTCCTCATCACTTTGCCCAAGTGGTGCCATTTGGAGCATACTATGAATGCAGTTTAAAAACAAAATCATTGCCATCAATTTTCTGGCCACTAAAACACATTCCACCATATTCAGTCAAGCTGCAAGCAATTTCAAACCCATTAACTTCATAGACCCCTGTACAGCAGCTGAATATAGCTTTAGGAAGTTGGGTCTATACTTAAAATAATGAAGTATTTAAAAACAGAGAGACATAAAACAGGGTATGGAGATCCTTGTGGCATGTGTTGCAGATAGACATAAACAGCTAGGGAGAGTCTGTTACTATGAATAATTTTCTCTAGTGCTTACACAAAATGACTTTTCTTTTTTATTATAACGGGAAAGATTTAACAAAACTGCAATGTTATGTCAAGATTATGTCATGTTATCTTAATTAAAGCGTATTAAACTAAAGATCTAGGGTTTGGGGGAGAGGGTAAAACAGGGGAATATGCTAAATGTACTGAAGACCAGGTAACAGGAATAACATAATATAGCATTATTTTTGAAGTTCTTATAAACTGTATAAGAACTTTATATTTTATAAACCAATGTGCTTACTGCATCAGAACAAAGATTGATGTACTCCAGTGACCTCAATCTGATGCAAACTCAAGGCAAGAGTTGTAAAGAAACCAGGTAAGTACAGAACAAAAGCAGTGTGATACTTCTGTCAGTGCACCCTACAGCATTCAGGGGTATGTCAGGTTATAACTATGTGATCTTCCATAATAATCTTGGCAGATCTTTGTTGCATGAATTTGTTCTTAAACCTGTCAGTACTTTAATCTGCTTGGTACACTGTGTCAACAAGTTAAACAAGGGAAAAATACTGAAAGAATCCTGGAAAAAATAATGTTCAGTCCCTTACTTGTTGTGTTGTAAATAAATGGAGTACAACTAATTCCTTGCTCTACTCTTCCATGAAATTCATAATTGTATGTACCATTGAGAAGCTGCCCATTTCTTGTGTGATGGGCTCAGAACTACATGCTATATTCTTGGCTTCTCCAGCAATTTAATTACATGTTTTGCTTGGTGTGTCTTCACTGAATTTCACTGAATTTTTAGAGTTGGAAGGGACCATAGAGATCATCTAATCCAGCTCCCCTGCCAAAGCAGGATTGCCTAGAGCTTGTCAGAGCACTTTACTCAGGACTGCATCCAGGCGGGTCTTGAAAATCTCCAAAGAAGGGGACTCCACAACCTCCCTGGGCAGCCTGTTCCAGGGCTCTGTCACCCTCACCGTGAAGAAGTTTCTCCTCATATTTGAGTGGAACCTCTTATGTTCCAACTTGTGCCCGTTGCCCCTCGTCCTCTCACTGGCAACCGCTGAAAAGAGTCTGGCTCCCTCCTCCTTCAACCCTCCCTTGAGATACTTGTAGGCGTTGATAAGGTCTCCCCTCAGCCTTCTCTTCTCCAGACTAAAGAGTCCCAGCTCTCTCAGTCTCTCCTCATAAGGGAGATGCTCCAATCCTTGAATCATCTTTGTTGCCCTTCGCTGGACTCTTTCCAGTAGTTCCCTGTCCCTCTTGAACTGGGGAGCCCAGAACTGGACGCAGTATTCCAGTTGTGGCCTCACCAGTGCAGAGTAGAGGGGGAGAATGACTTCCCTTGACCTACTGGCCACACTCTTCCCGATGCAGCTCAGGATTCCATTGGCCTTCCTGGCCACGAGAGCACACTGCTTGCTCATTGTCATTTTGCTGTCCACCAGGACCCCCAGATCTTTCTCTTCAGAACTTGACTCTAGCACATCCATGCCTAACCTTTATTGGTGCCTGACATTATTCTCCAGGTGAAGGACCCTACACTTTTCCCTGTTGAACCTCATGAGGTTCTTCCTTGCCCAGCCCTCCAGCCTGTCCAAGTCTCGCTGGATGGCAGCACAGCCCTCTGGGGTGTCAGCCACCCCTCCCAGTTTGGTATCATCAGCAAACTTGCTGAGGATACACTCTGTCCCCTTGTCCAGGTCACTGATGAATATGTTGAACAGGACTGGACCAAGTATTGACCCCTGGGGGACACCACTAGTTACAGGCCTCCAGCTTGAACCTGCTCCATTAATCATTACCCTTTGAGTCCTGTGACATAGCCAGTTCTCAATCCACCTCACTGTCCCCTCATCCAGCCCACACTTCCTTAGTTTCCCAATGAGGAAATTATGGGAGACAGTGTCAAAAGCCTTGCTGAAGTCAAGGTAGATGACTTTCTGATGTCTTTCTTTTAATTTTTTTTAGTATTTTATTTATTTTCCTAATATTTTGGTAATGGTTTTCTTAATTTAAAAAATGGTAGTGTGAAGTACTTGAGTTTTAAGCTGATCTGCATCACACCAATTGTAAAAACCCCTCCTTGTTAATAAGTATCTCTCTTGCATTGTAATCAGTATTGCAAGTTCTGCCTTACAAAGGGGTGGGGGTTAAATTGTTCGAGCACTTACACTGGTAAAATGAATGCTGAGAGAGATTTTATTGCTAGGAAGATGACTTCCAGGGTTGAACACACAGAGTGCAGAGGTACTTGAAAAGAAAGCATGAAATACAAGTAAAAGAACATAAACTATTTACAAAAAATCCTTCAGGATGAAAATTAATTTCTGGCCAAAAAAGCATTGACTCTGGAGCATTACAAGAGTGAGAGGGAAGAAGTATGGTTATTCTTAAAATGTTCCTTTATTAATTTATGAAAGGATCATATTTAATGGGTGCCCAGAATGTCCCAGGAGATCCCTTCAAATGATTTGCTTCTGAGAAATCCTCCATATAAAGGTTCTCAAGACATAGGGGGGAAAATAATTTTTAAATTGCTGAATGATACTTTCTGCAAGATATAATTGTTTGTCATCCCTTAATAGGCATTGTGTAGCAGATACTGCTTCTTGATGTAGTAAGAATTGCCAGAGTTTCTTTGGTACTCATTGCAGATTCTGCTGGTGTCACTAGAAGTTGTCTGTAAATTCACCAAAGGGGGAAAAAAAAGCTCTCTACAGTTGTTTCTGGGAAAACTTAAAAAAATCAGATGCTTGGGTGTTAAAACCCCTTTTTTTTTCCCCCTTTTTTCTTAATGTCTGAAGCAGATGCTTGGGTGTTAAAACCCCTTTTTTTCCCCTTTTTTTCTTAATGTCTGAAAATTCTTTTTCCTCACTTTCAAAGAGATGTAAGCAAGTGAAAGAAAACTGTTCTTAGAAAATGCAGCCTTAAATGATTTATTTGCATATATAAGAATAATAGAGAATTACAGAAATTACAATTACACAGCATTGAAACATTGTGGGTTTTGCTAGTCACCTGAATGATATTGCATCAGATATCCATATTTCACAATAAAAGGTTTGCTTTTGTTGCTTTCTGTTTGCTTTTTGTTCCTGAATTCAAGTTTTGTAAATGTTATCTGGGATTTGAAATTCAAGATGAGTTATACTGAGCGCGGTATTGCCACAAGTAATAAATAATGCAATAATTCAAGTACTCCTTTGCTTTCTGTATTGGGGAATAATGCCCTAACTTTAGGTTTATGAAAAAACAAATGCTGACTTTTTCCAATGATGAATGCTACATCTATCTCTAGCCTGTATAGTTTATTTTAAGAAAATCATGTTACGGGAGATGAGTTCTGCTGACAGAACTGTGCACACCCTGCAGCCATGGAACTCCCACTAAAGTCAACGGGAGACTTGTGTGCCAAGAGTACTGTTTCGGGGGTTGTGCTGATTGCAGCTTTCAGGGTCTGATTGAAGCTTTCAGGAGCTGCATAACTCCCATGTGAGTATGTGGGAATTTTGATTTAGTAAAAAATAGAAAATCAAGCTCTAACTTTATGTATTTAAGTAGTGGGCATGTTTATAAAGTCGTGCTGCAGAAGTGTGGAATTAACCTAACAGCACAGAACTAAGAACTAAAGGGATGTTCTGGTGTGCCAGGTTCTATTCAAGGTAGCACATGAGACTTTTAAAAAAGATATTTTTCTCCGTAGTTTTTAAATAATGAAACCAAAGGCATATTGTAAGTATTGTAAGCTACTGATTTAATTTTATTCCTCTGGGAACATATGAGAATGTTGAGCTTTGTGCATTTAATCATTCCGTGACTCTAGTTGTTGCAGCCCTGGTCATAGCTGTGTTGGGGAGTTTACCATTCAGTATAAAAATTTATCATTTTGTTTTGTTTGTGGTTTTGAGAGTTTTGATTTACGTGTTTGTTTTGGTCTATGGCTTTGTGACACTAGTCAAAATTGTTCCTTAGACTTTCAGTATTCAAGTCATGCCTGTAGGTCTGTAAGCGTACTGTCTGAGTGATCAGATGTTAAATGGATTTGTGCCAGTTTATGGCAGTTCTACACATTGGGTTCAACAGCTTTTAGCATTTCGTTAGTTGAAATAATCCTTCCCAACACCTTTGCATTATGGTTTTGTGAATGTCTTTGGATTATACAGCCTGTGTATGTACAGAATTTACATTGCTGGGTTTCGAAAGTCTCTCGTGATGTTCTCCCAAACTCATGGTAGACTTATTCTGATTTTACTGTTCTTGGAAGTAAATCTACAGATGTTTGTTCAAAAGTTTAAAGTCATGGTAGTGGATTTTAGTTCTGAAAGTATGATTTGGTTACATGCTGCTAATTTTAAAATGAATTTTGATCTTATTTCCATTTTCTGTATCATTTGCAAACACTAGTATAAATCAAAAGATTCATAAGTGTGTTCTAAAACACCAGGAATTACCTGTTTCATTCTGTGCGGCCTTTTAGACTTTTTTTTTGTCTTAGCTACATAAATGAACACTTTATCTGCTATGTATAAGAGCAAGTATGGCTGGGGAAACGATTTCCTGTAAAAATGTTGATGAAAAGAAATGCACTTTCCTATGAATCACGTATTTTGCATTTTTAGCTACACAGGATTTTGTTTAAAAAAAAAAAGCAAACAACCACAATGAAACACAACCAAGAAATACTCCTTTTCAAGACATAAGTCCTTTTACTGTTAGAGTTCTGCTATCTGCTCTTCTGTGTCTATTTTAAACCATGAAAGACAACTGTAGCTATTAAGTGGGTTGAAAAATTAAAAGAAAAAGAAACTTTATTTAAATATTATAAAAGCTGTTCCAAAGAAATCTCATTTGATTTTTTTTTCTAATTGTGGTTACTGAATGTTACTATTGCTTTAAATGTGTCTGTGACTATATTCCAGACTATGAAACCCAGTGGATACAGTCCTGAAAGGTTTCTAGGTAGTCTCTGTTCAGACTCAAGTCAATGAAAGTTAGTCCTACAGAAAACCATTTTCTGCTCCTAACCATGCTGAATCTATTAATGTGACCTGCAGGTATTAAAGAAGTAATATCTCTGTCAACCTGTAGAACAATCCATTTCTGCAGTGATTTTTTTTTTTTTAACCAATGAAAATGGCATAATGAATTTTGTAACTACATTTATGAATGTTAGATCATAAAATACAATTTGATCAGAAAAAAATGAGGGGAAAAATTAAGAAGCAGGAAGTCAGGAACACTGAATATTTATTGAAGGTGCATGTTTTCCTCAAAGAAGAGATTCTTTTCTCCATGGTCGTTGTAGGGTTTTTTTTCTTTTATTTGTTTTTGGGGGTTTTTTTGTGGTTTTGGGGGAAGGGGGGCAATGAGCTGCTATAAAATAAAATCCTATTTTCATAGTCCAGGTGTGTTTTAGAGCATCACACAAAGTTTCACATAATGGCTCTGAAAGATTTTATTCTTAAGACTGGAAGACAAGCTTTACTTAGAGATATCTTCTGCATGACAGGCCTTCTGTGTTTAGTATTGAGTTGTATTTCTTTTTATCATTAGAACACTGAAGACTGAACAAAGGTCAATTGGATTGTTTCCTCGAGATAGAGTGAACATTGTTAAGAGCCATGTTTGTAGAAATCATGACATGTGTGGTGTCACTCTCTGTTAACGTCTGATTCTGTTCTTTTTACCTACTGTTGACTGTTAAACCTTGATCACTTCTCTTGCAAATAGACCATCATGAGGTTTTTAAAATGTCAGGAAGAGGTTATCTAGGCTTTCTTACAAGTGTTCATTAGATTCATAAAAACCTATAATAGGTCTGTTATTAATAGTTCCTCTTGAACTGTAGCCACATTTGCAAATATATGTGTTCCAAGTTTATTTTGCTTGAACTATCAAATAAGTTTAAAAAGTAATATCTTAAAATCTGTTACCTGGGGTTTTTCTGAAATTCAATCCTAATAATATCTGCACATGTCTACGACAAACTGCTACTAAAACAGCAAAAATGAATATAAGATTTCCTAAGCAGTTGTTAGGGGGGAAAAAAATGCGTGGTGAAGCAAAAGCTACTTTTCACAGTCAAGACTTTTATACAAAACAAGCATTTGTATTATCAGACTGAGTTTTAATTGTTCATGAAATACCTTTGTGTAAGGCTTAATTCCAGACTACATAAATAATTGCTTTATTTCAGTCTTTACATTATAGAAATACTTTTGGGGTCCTGCTGTTTTATGGGAATTAAAATGAGAGTGGAAACAGTTAACCTTCTCAGATTCATTGAGTTAACTCTAAGCTTTGCCCTACATCCGTTTGGCAGAACTTCTCTTCTCTAGCAATGTTTCCATTCGCTTGCATTATGCAATGTAACTGCATCATCTAAACTGAATTTTTGAGGTAAAATGTTAGGTGGGTAAATATATATGTGGTAAAACTTCCAACATCTTACATTTGGTAATGCAGATGGCCAGTTTACAACCTGGCAATAAAAAAAGGCTGATTCAATTGAAAAATGAAGTATGTGATGTGCTGGTAATTACAAGCAACAAATAAAACACATTTTTTTTGTTTTCAGAGTACAGTACCTGTCTCTTTAAAATTACATGGTCTGTCCATTCAATGTCATATGTATAGATATTCACATAACAAAATCTATTATCATAACTGACATAAATGGCATCTTTGATAGCCTGAAGAGAGAAGCTAAAGAAGCCAAAATGAGGATGGGCACTTTCTGTTTTTTACTTTAGAAATAGTTCTGTAGATCACAGAAGTGAAGACCACTTTCTTTTTTCTATAAGGTTCTACTAAATAACATTTCCATAGTTACCTGTTCAATATTATTGATGAATTCTAAAATTACTTCTGTATAATTGTCTTTGGAACATGTGTACCACCCAGTATCAGTAACACACTGAGGAATTCTCAATACGAAATGTACTAATGCTCACAACACCTCCAGCCTCAGCACTGGAAAAGGGGGGAAATAAGTTAGCAGGTACGTTCACTTGTTTGCTTCTAGGCAGATGCAAACTCTCCTTGCACATGCTCTCAGTTAACTGAAGACAAACTAGCTCCCAATCAAAAAATGAAATCACCATTCCTGTGACAGTGCTTGAACAAACTGTTGTTACGGCTTATTAACATTAGCATAGTGTTGTGGTAATTACAGATGCACAAATTGCCATTAGGTTGCATCTGGCCAACTCGGATCATGCATCTGCCTGCCAAAGATTGTGTTGATGTGCCCACAACAAGATAAAAGCAGGACGGTGCAGAGATCCTTAAGTTAAATAAAACCTAAACCAGTAAATCTAAATGCCACAGCATTGTCCTTACGGCACAGAGTACCCACTCCTGCCAGGAACAGGAGAACTGGAGGAAAACTTCTGACTCAAAGTAAGTAGTTGCATTTGCAATAGGCTGTGACTGCGGTGACGTGTATTGTTTCCAGCCTTAAACTGAGTTCAGGTGTCTCTGCGTCATACTTACTCCCATTTCTGGTGCTGATGTTACAGGCACAGGTAGCTTCGTCCACAGCTGTGCATATATGGCCTAGATAGAGGAAATGTCACACACAGCAATATATTTGATTCAGTCTCCTGGGTGTTTAGAGTCGAACTCTAAAAGTTGAACCACCTTTTCAGACACTCAGTGTTATTCCATGAATTCTAGGAAGCCATACTGACCTCTGTTCTAACTTTATTGGGGCACTCAATGTGGTACATTGTTCTGAGAGTGCTCACACAGTTTATATTCATGAAGTAAGAGTCAAACAGACTTCTTTTGGAAGGCAGTCTAGTACCAGAGTCAAACTGGTATCACTGAAAGGATGCGAGCTACAAGTGAGAAAATCCTAGCTTTATTAAATCAGTAATACTTGAAAAATGTTTTAAATTTAAAAGTCATTACTTTATCCTCAAACTGTGTATTTTTGTTCATACAAATAAAATCAGAAATTAGATCAGATATATTGAATGCCAACCATTTCTAGACAATACAACAGATATCTTTTTTTCCTGTTTAAATGGATTTCATGAAGAAGTATGAGAGACTGTAGTTTTCCTGTTAGAACATTGCTAGCAGACAGGAAACCTGGTTCTCCCATTGTGAAGCTTTGTGACTTACTACAAATAACTTTATTTGTGCCTCAGAAATTTTACCTGTTAATATGGCCCAGTGTATACTCTGAATCAACCAATTCAGGCACCAGAAAGAAAAGGGAGATGTTAATGTTGCGTTTTAGACAGTAATCCTTACTTAGTATGTTGGATTTTGTTTTAGTTCTGTCATAGTCTATGAAACATACTTGAATTTCACTGCCTTGGTTTTGCTAAAATTTGTTTCTCTTTTGCATTAAAGCCAGGATGGGGAATGAGAGAACTTGTGCCTCTGTGGATGTGTATTTGTTTTTTTTCTTCATGTACTGAGATTCCGCATTTTATTGATGTGAAATGAAACAAACTTGATCAAGGTCAGACAGAAAGTCTTTTGTGAATCCAGAATTGAATCAGACATGCTGATTTCATTCCAGTGCTTTAATGGTCAGCCTGCTTTTATTTTATGATAAGATATGGAGTTAAAACTAACATGAAAATATGCAGTGACTGTAAACTGATTTCGCTCTTGCTCTTTAGGGGTGTGCATGCTGATGCCAGCAGCTCTGTCTTAAATGGGCTTTATTTGAGGCTAGTGTGCTTGGTGGATGTGATTGGGCATTCCTTTAGGATCCTGAGCAATATCCCCAGAAATTGTTATTTAAATCTGCAGATTAGCAAGTGGAATACTCTGTTCTTCTTTTTAAGAAGACGATGAAACAAAATAGAAATATGCTTTTTGGTGGGAAACTAGATTTAGGGAGGGAGGAGGGGTGAACAAGCAAAAAAAAAAAAAAAACAAACACCCAAACAAAACCTAAAAACACCATACAGATTCTGTAAGACCTGTATTTAAATGTTTTTTGTTTCCTCCTCCCTATTCTGACACTGCATCAGAATTTTTTTTTTTTGGGGGGGGGCGGTTTGAAATAATAGCTATCATTGTTTATCTCTTTGAAGAATGAAAAGTGAATAACCAAATTGTTTTCTTTCTATGGCCAAACCATGGCTTCGATGTTCAAGGCTGGTTATAAATGTTGGACTGGTAACGCTTGAAGTAGATGAAAATGGGTGAGAAATATGCTGTCAGTATTAAAGGTTCAGAATCTGACCAAGATTTTTGCTTCTTGCTTGCAAACTCCATTTACTAAAATTGCCAGACTGGGTATCTGTGGTGTTGGGGTTTTGTATCTGTTTTTTGGAATGAAGATGGACCTACCTTTTGTTTTCCTGAGTTTTGTTTCCTTTTAATTAGAAGTGTGATGTAGTTACATAACTGTCCTTGTGTGATCCTCTAACATATTGAAATACTAGTACAAAAATGGAAAATTAATTACTGGTAATATTAGTTGCAAATATAGAAATAGCAAAGCAATGATATCAATTATCTCTTAACATAAAAAAGAAAAAGGGCATTAATTAATGTTACTTATACAAGTATTTTGAGCGAGCATTTTGCAGGGTGCCAAATGCTAGTACAACCTGTGTGGATTCTTTAATCCACACAGTAAAAATGGGGAGGGGGAGGGCTATGAAATGCGATTGCAACACACATTCCCTGATCCCCTAGCACAAGTGAGAGAACAGAGTAATTAGAGGGGCACAATTTGTGTTCCCTGCATTGTTTGTATACATAAGAGGTTATCTATTGCTTCAAATTGGATTAGCTGTATAAACAGCAGTATAATTTATTTAAAGTCAGGTCTCAAAGGCTTGGAAAAGAATAGTGGAAGAACAAGAAGGAGACTGTAAAAGGAATGATATGGAGAATGCAGCTGTATTTTAGTACAGGTAACTCAAGTAACTCGAGTATAACTGGATGTATTTTAATACAGCAGGATTTCTTTGTGTTTTAGCCGTTGGCAATGTAGAGAGCTTGAGACTCAACATTTCAGCAGAAGCCTTAAACCTCTGTGTAAGGGCTGTTGAAATTACATATTTTAAACCAATCATATTTCACAAATTCATAAAATCAATCACCACTTCCTTCTGAGTATGTGTGAATATTCATACTTCTTCCCCATACGACTTGCAGAAATGGTGATGTGCCTTCCAAATGGATATATGTAGTTGGTTCTTCGAAGTCAATAACATAACTTCTATTTAACTTTCCTAGTGCTTGGATTTTTTTTACTCTCACTGAAAGGAAGGTTTTTGGAAGCTTCCCTGCAGCCATGGTGATAGCATGAGAGGCACAGACAGGTGGCTCTGCAGAGGTCCGTTAGTGGTCCGAGTTGCACTGCTCCTCTCCTGGGTTCCACAGGGCTAAAAAGAAAAACATGGGTTCACCTTTCCTGTGGGGACTACTCAGATGAAGAAAAGTGTAACCTACACTAACCCAAACAAGTTAAATTGATAAATGTTGATAGCATTTAACATTGGAATAACTCCATACAGAAAGGTAGTGCAACCTGGTCAGATACAAGGACGTTTATGTGGGTGGTTTTGTTTTTGTTTGCTTTTTATTTTATGAGAATACTTTTAATTTCTCTATTCATTTGGGTCTTTAATACATATTTTTAAATTGCTCTGAGTTTTAATTAGCATCTTCTACAAAAAGTTTCATTTTTATTTTTGTGAAAGCTGTAAATGTTTCTAAGGTTGTGTATCATTTAAATACTTCTTGAAAATTATGTATCTTAGTAAAAGGTATCTTTTTTGTTACTTACATTAAATTTTTTGGTTTTTTTTCTTGTCTTTGAATTGGCTGCTTGATAAGAGCAGTTATAATTTTATTAGAAGTTATAATTTGTTGCGTGTACCTTGTGTACCTTGACTTTCTGATCTTGATTGTTGTTTTTGCAGACCAAAATCTGTCATTTTGGTAAATGAGATGTTTTATTTGATCTCCAGTCTTAAATGCAGCCTTCTAAAAGAGGGATCTTTTTGAGTGCAAAGTTCGTTGTCATGTTGCTAGTGTGTGTTTCTGACCAGAATGCCAAGTAGCTTTAATCCATACATTCTTTTTTCTCTGTACTGGGATAGCTGCCAAATCTATGTCAGCGATTAACTTCTGAATGTGTCAGCTATAAAAAAAATGCAGTTCATTGTTTCTTGACTAGTTAACAGCTAGTTAAAAGGCAGGAACAGCTCAAATGACAGGCAAGTGCTCTACATTTTGTATCTAAAATATTCAGGCTGTTTAAACTACTGAGAGAAAGAAAAAAAAGATAAACAGTTCTAGCAGGGATTTTTTTGGTAGACAAAAATATTTGGCTGATTCTTCAAATCAAAACATGCCAGATCACTGGATAATGAAGTTAACTGACCGTAATTTCATCAGATACAGGCAATTTTCCATAAAGGGTTATATAATTCAATATTTAAGCCTCTGTTTCACTCATGTGAAAAGCAAAACAACAACAATGTTCACAGTTTAAGCCTTTGCAGGGAGACCTCAAAGCCCGAGGGAAGCAAACCCCGGTCCCTCCTCCCTCTCTCCCCTTCAAGGAGAAGGAGAGGGACAGATCTGCTCCAGGTGGTGGTGGGGGGGCACCACAGCCCCCCCCCCCCCCCCCCCCCAAAACCCTACAAGAAATCTCTCTCTAACTTTTAGAATAACATCTGAGATATTGGTTAGAAAAATAATATCACAAGAAAGAAAAATGTCTTAACTTACTCAAATAACCTGAGACTATGAAAATTACCATCTGGAACAAAGTGCAAAGTAACAGTTTAGAGGGGATTGTTAATGATACTATTCCTCCTCCTCACAGGCATATATTTTCGAATTAATGTCTTTTTTGTTTGCACCAAGTCACAACAATTTTATGTGCATTTTTTGTCTGTATTATTTTTGGCAAATTTTCTTCTGCAAGTGAAATGTGAACAGTTTGTTGTAAACATTTTAAAACCACTGTGTATTTAGTTATTTCTTTAAGCTTCATGTAGACCTTTTTCTCCTAAATTTTACCTCAACTACTCCAGCAGAAAAGTATTGCAATTCAAACTAAATTTTATTGTATATGGAAGACATTTTTTCTATAATTTTATATTAAAAGGTGTATTTTTGTAGAGTCTTGTTGAGCTTAACATGAAAATACTGGTAGTAAATGAAAACAAAAGAAGCTGTTTTAACAGGTGTCATATTCAATATTTTGCATAAGAGCAGATTCAGTTTTTTGGAACAATGATGACAGTTGCTAAAACTCTGCAGAGATGCAGATTTTGATTTTTTTACTAGTTTATTTGAGACCTGTTATTTTCAAGTTGTAGTAAGTGAAAGGTTTGGAAGTCCTATTAGGCAGAGGAAAGACAGAGAAAGCCATGCAATGAAATGTCAATAATCTAACATGAGGAGAAAATTTATGTTACTATATATGAAAGCAACCAAGAAAACCCCTCTGGAAAACACAAATTGGGATCCTACTGAATATGTGCTTTGACTTAGAGGAACTTTAGTAATTGATAGTGAACTATACTCCTGGGTGAATTTTTAAATGCAAAGAAACTTGGGGGGGGGGGAAAATCTATCATTTACTTAATTTTTATTTTAAAATAAAAGTTATGTGTATTAAGGAAGTGAAGGAGTGGGGGGGAAGTGGTCTTTACAGAAAGCCTATAATTTCTAGCTTTGCATAGATTCGTGTAATTCAGTGTTACCTCTCAACTCACTGACAGTGGTGCAGCCTACAGAGAAAGCAGTATTTACACTTAATGTACATACTGTGAATCTGCAGTCCCGGTCCTTCAGCACTTATTCCTCCTGTTCTGTGTCACCCCTACCCTTATTCCACTAGTTTCTTTCTTACAGAGGAGTACTGTTTCATTTAAAAAGGGACTCCAGACAGTGGTTTCCCCTATATGTCAATCAGAATGTTACATATTTGTCATGCATAATTTTCCATATCTGTAGAATAGTGGTTGTGAGTCATGAGCAGGATTTGCTTGTCTACCCTCAACTTACTCAATGTGCATAGTAGAAGACAAGGGGTGGCTTTTTTTTTTCCCTTTCCCTTCTCTCTTTAGCCTCTCCCTTCATCTTATGGTAGAAGATCTGTGAGCCTTAGGAGACAAAGCAATTTGAGATACATCAATCAAGAAATGTAGTAATTCTGTCTGATATACAAACTGTTTTCATCTTAAGTCACACGCTTACAGCTCAGCTCTTTCTGAAATCTAAACCACCTTCATCATCATTTCCTACTGCTACTTTTTGCAAATCTTCTTGAGCATATTCCACAGGTGACTGGGGAACACATTCTAAGGTAGCCCATGCATTCCTGAATCCAAGATCTTTGAAATTATTTATTACAGTGCTAATACTTTGTAAGGAGGGGAAGGAATTATTAAAAAGGCCAAAGAGAAACTGAGTGGTGGTGATAATGATGGGAAGATTTCTGCATTGCAAATGGAAGCCAAAATGAATGAGCAGGTAATCTTTATCCCATGATCTTGAATGAAACTGAGGATTCAGTGGCAAATGCTGTATCTTTGTTTAAAAGATAGAAGAAATGTTTTTCCACTACAGGCTTGCTGCTATAACACAAATAGTGTGCAAGACTGTATATATGTATGTGTGTATATGTATATATTTTACATACAGCTTTTAGATATAAATTATTTTATGTAGTTATTCCATTGTCCCAGTTCCCAATTGAAATCTATTCTTCTAATATTTTATGTGAGTCTGGTAATCCTTTTTCAGGAATAAATGTTTGCGTAAGATGAGAAAATAGGCTTGTTTACTCTAAAGTGGAGAGGAGATGTGTTTGTAGTCTCTAAAAAATCCAGAGTGGCAAGTGGAAGGAAGAAGAATTATTCTTTATTTAAGTTAAATTATATTCTTGGTGCAGGAACAAATGGGTTTGAACTGACTGAGCTATTTTGGTCTGAAAATGTAAAGATTACCTCTGTCTATAAGAGCAAGGAAAATGTGGAACAGCCTTTAAAATAGTGGTTGTATGAAAATAAGAGATTTTAAGAAGCAAGTAAAGGGATTTGAGGGGGTTGCTGTAGTGCTGTGCATACAGAAGGACATGAGAATCTTTTACCCAAAAACTGCTGTTCTCCTGCATTCTTGATTGAGTTATTTTTGGAATTAAACCCTGAAAATTCTTTTAATCTTGTAATTAATAAATAAAAATTACATTGAAATTAAGTATTTGATTATGTAATAAGTTAATAATTTGAACTATCCATACTATAGCATATTTGTTCAGGAAATAATTTCTAGAACTTTCAGATGTGTAACATCTGTGCAATTATTTACCATGCAATGAGAAATAACACAATTTTCACTCATGTCGTGTTTCACTCATGTCATATTAGAGATGATAAATCAAGTCCAAAATCTGAGATTTAAAAATAGGTAGCATTTCACTAGTACCTGGTCAGTGACAAAAGGAAGATTAAGGAAAATGTGGGCTCTCTCCGAAAGGAAATGGGAGACCTGGTCACCTGGGATAAGGACAAGACAGATACCCTCAATGACTTTTTCGCCTTGATCTTCACCAGCAAGGGCTCTAGCCACACTGCCCAAGTCACAGAAGGCAAAGGCAGGGAGTGGGAGAATGAGGAACTTCCCACTGTAGAAGACCAGGTCTGAGACCATCTAAGGAATCTGAAAGTGCCCAAGTCCATAGGATCTGATGAGATGCATCTGGGTCCTGTGGGAACTGGCAGATGAAGTTGCCAAGCCAGTATCCATCATATTTGAGAAGTTATGGCAGTCTCTTGAAGTTCATGCTGACTGGAAAAGTGGAAACAAAGCCCATTTTTAAAAAGGGAAGAATGAGGCAACTGCAGGTTGGTAAATCTCGCCTCTGTGCCAGGCAAGATCATGTAGCAGATCTTCCTGGAAACCATGCTAAGGCACAAAGGAGGTGATTGGTGACAGCCAGCATGGCTTCACTAAGGGCGAATCGTGCTCAAAAAACTTGGTGTCCTTCTGTAGTGGCATTAGAGTGTTGATGGATAAGGGAAAAGCAACTGACATCATCTACCAGGACTTGTGCAAAGCATTTGACACTGTCCTGCATGACATCCTTGTCTTTAAATTGGAGAGACATAAATTTGATGGATGGAACACTGGGTGGATGGCTGCAGTCAAAGAGTTGTGGTCAATGACTCGATATCCAAGTGAAGACCAGTGACAAGTGGCATTCCTCAGGGGTCAGTATTGGGACCAGTGCTGTTTAACATCTTTGTCAGTGACATGGACAGTGGGATTGAGTATGCCCTCAGCAAGTTTGCCGACGACAGAAAGCTGTGTGGAATGGTCGACATGCTGGAGTGAAAGGATGTCACCTAGAAGGACCTGGACAGGCTTGGGAGTGGGGGACCTGGTGCGAATATCATAAAGTTTAACAAGGCCAAGTGCGAGGTCCTGCATATAGGTTGGTGCAATCCCAAGCACAAATACAGTCTGGGCAGAGAATGGATTGAGAGCAGCCCTGAGGAGAAGGACTTGGGTCTATTGATGTGTGTGCACAGCCCAGAAAGCCAGCCACATCCTGGGCCACATAAAAAAAAAACATGGCCAGCAGGTTGAGGGAGGTGATTCTGCCCTTCTACCCTGCTCTGGTGAGACCCCACTCGGAGTACTGTCTCCAGCTCTAGAGCCCCCAACCTAAGAAGGGTGTGGACCTGTTGGACTGGATCCAGAGGAGGGCCATGATGATGGTCAGAGGGCTGGAGCACCTCCCCTGTGAAGACGGGCTGAGAGAGATGGGATTGTTCAGCCTGGAGAAGAGGAGGCTCTGGGGAAACCTTGTAGTAGTGTTATACTACTTAAAGGAGGCCTACAGGAAAGATGAGGAGGGATTCTTTGTCAGGGACTCTAGAAGCAGAGAATGGATTGAGAGCAGCCCTGAGGAGAAGGACTTGGGTCTATTGATGTGTGTGCACAGCCCAGAAAGCCAGCCACATCCTGGGCCACATAAAAAAAAAACATGGCCAGCAGGTTGAGGGAGGTGATTCTGCCCTTCTACCCTGCTCTGGTGAGACCCCACTCGGAGTACTGTCTCCAGCTCTAGAGCCCCCAACCTAAGAAGGGTGTGGACCTGTTGGACTGGATCCAGAGGAGGGCCATGATGATGGTCAGAGGGCTGGAGCACCTCCCCTGTGAAGACGGGCTGAGAGAGATGGGATTGTTCAGCCTGGAGAAGAGGAGGCTCTGGGGAAACCTTGTAGTAGTGTTATACTACTTAAAGGAGGCCTACAGGAAAGATGAGGAGGGATTCTTTGTCAGGGACTCTAGAAATAGGATGAGGGGTAATTGCTTCAAACTGGAAGAGGGTAGATTGAGATTAGATATTAGGAAGGAATTCTTTAGTGTGAGAGTGGTGAGGCACTGGAACAGATTACCTAGAGAAGTTGTGGAGGTCCTTTCCCTGGAAGCATACAAGACCAAGGTGGATGAACATGGACAGTGGGATTGAGTATGCCCTCAGCAAGTTTGCCGACGACAGAAAGCTGTGTGGAATGGTCGACATGCTGGAGTGAAAGGATGTCACCTAGAAGGACCTGGACAGGCTTGGGAGTGGGGGACCTGGTGCGAATATCATAAAGTTTAACAAGGCCAAGTGCGAGGTCCTGCATATAGGTTGGTGCAATCCCAAGCACAAATACAGTCTGGGCAGAGAATGGATTGAGAGCAGCCCTGAGGAGAAGGACTTGGGTCTATTGATGTGTGTGCACAGCCCAGAAAGCCAGCCACATCCTGGGCCACATAAAAAAAAAACATGGCCAGCAGGTTGAGGGAGGTGATTCTGCCCTTCTACCCTGCTCTGGTGAGACCCCACTCGGAGTACTGTCTCCAGCTCTAGAGCCCCCAACCTAAGAAGGGTGTGGACCTGTTGGACTGGATCCAGAGGAGGGCCATGATGATGGTCAGAGGGCTGGAGCACCTCCCCTGTGAAGACGGGCTGAGAGAGATGGGATTGTTCAGCCTGGAGAAGAGGAGGCTCTGGGGAAACCTTGTAGTAGTGTTATACTACTTAAAGGAGGCCTACAGGAAAGATGAGGAGGGATTCTTTGTCAGGGACTCTAGAAATAGGATGAGGGGTAATTGCTTCAAACTGGAAGAGGGTAGATTGAGATTAGATATTAGGAAGGAATTCTTTAGTGTGAGAGTGGTGAGGCACTGGAACAGATTACCTAGAGAAGTTGTGGAGGTCCTTTCCCTGGAAGCATACAAGACCAAGGTGGATGAGGCTTTGAGCAACCTGATTTAGTGGGAGGTGTCCCTGCCCATGGCAGGGGATGTTGAGTCTAGATGATCTTTAAGGTTCCTTCGCCTTGAAGGTATACCTGTAGAGTCTAATCATAGACAGAAAAAATGCTTTCTGAATTCTTTGACTTCACAAAATAATTAGCAGTTATTAAACAATGGAAATGATAGAAATGATGATCATTAGAAACACAAACACATGCATTTTCTGTGGAACTGACAAAACCTGTTTTGGTTATGTTTGAAGAAGAATCTGGTATTTATAGAAGTCATATCCAAGTAAGCTTCACCAAGCTGTCACTGAAAACATGAAATCAAATGATCAGTGTTTGTATTCTCTGCAGAAAGTTACTCATCTTTATTACCAAGAATTTTACTTGTGACTTTTGTGTATGTTTTTAAACATCAGAATCACTGTACTATCTGCAAAGTAAAATATTCAGAATTGCTGATTCCATTCTTGAGTTATAATTATGAAGTATAAACTAACTTGAATCTGGCAAATTATGATAGTGGAAGATTCAGAAAAATAACTGAGTCTGTCTTTAATATATTTTTACAATATTTTCATAAAGGACATCAGAATAGATGTACTGCAATTTACATGAATGATATGACTGTAGTAGAAAATTGTGTTGATTAAAAAGACACCATAGATGGAATGTATCATAAGAGGGCTCAAAGTTGAGGTAGAGGTATTTCTGAAGATAGTTTCCTGAACTGTAAGAACTTTGCAGCAAGTACTTAGTTGTGGATATCTGTTCATTGTGATAAGTAGTCTACAGTTTTAATAACCAAATTCTAACAGCTTGTATTGAGAGGGCAAGATACAATTGTCAGAACTCAGACTTCCACACTCTTGACACATCACAAGTAGCAGAAAAATTTCTGCATTTTGCCTATGGTAATGTAATTAATTTCTTTAATTTAGTTGTTTATTCCTGGCCTTTTCAGGCAGCACAGAAGGCTGGAATCCCAGAAAATAGGCAGAGAGTCTCCTAGACATGCTGTATTTATTGTTTCAATTAATGCTATAGAAGCAACTTTATCTAAGAAAAAAAGAAAATCACAGTGCCAGGAAGTAACTTGCATCCAACATGACAAAGTCTAATTTCATATGCTCCTTAAAAAGACAGGACAAATGGAAACAGATTTTAATCTGGAATGCTTCATACCCTCTCTTATGAAATAGCAGTATCCTTGCCAGTATATACTGTCCAAATCTTGTAACTTAACAAACATATCCTCCTTTCATTATAGGTGGTATACATTTATAGGTGCTCATGCGAATCAAAGATATTTAGCCTCTATTTTAAAATTACATTTCTCTGCCAGTCATATTTTAATGGTTAACAAAAAAAATAAATCATACAATTTTCATCACATTTTTCTAATTGGATATATCTGATTTGTATCACTGTAGGAAACTGTATCACAATGTAGGAAAGAAATTGATGCCACTACAAATATTAGAGTTCATATCATTTGGAAGTATGTCGAACTATTCATGTATATGTCAAAGTACATAATTTATTTGTCATTATAGTTTGTGGCAGACAACATTTTCCAGTATTCTTTTCCAAATTCTCTTGAATCCTGTTCACCGCTTAATAATTGCTTGAATGCCTTTTCTGCCTCAGCGTTAATCTATGACTCTGGTATACCATAAGAAAATTAAGATGGCAATTTGTAACGTAGATAACCTACTGCAAGTTTAGAAGATGCTAATTTGTTATTGTTCCCATGTAAGTACTATTCACACTGAAACCTTGGATACCTATTAGTCTAGTACTTATGCAGACTGAGTGTTCTCAAATTTCTGGGAACATCTGGTTTCTAGTTCTGGTTCATGTTCAAATGCTTTTTCCAGGCTCACATTGAGTCATTAAATGTCATTATAACTCCAATTTAATACATCCTTAGTTGATACATCTTGTCAATGATTCCTTATTAGATCTGAATTTTTAGCTTTTTGCAAAATACTAACCACAGGATTTCCACCTGTATTCTCTAAACATGCTAGGCTAAGTTTAACTCAGTGAGAGACTTCTAATTTAGAAATAATGCGCTGCTTTTAAAAACGCCTCTGAAGCAGATACTCTTCACTTTAATAGTTTATTCTTCATTTTATGACATATTAAAACTTGTGTCTAAGGAATACAGTGCAAACAAGTTAATTCATTTGTGTTTATTCTATGTTTGCAATGCCATAATTCTATGTTTTTAAAAAGGTAACCAGGTATAATTAAAAGACTTCATCTGTCTCGTGATATCAATATATTTTATATTGTGCTCTCTGCCCAGAGTGGGAAATTGTTATTACAAATTAAAGTAAAAAGAACATTCTCAAATACATACTATGAAAAGATTAATATAAAAGAAGAATGTAAAGCGGGTGTTTTTAAGAGCAATTACATATGAAGGTGTCATTTTTTTAAAGTCCTGAAGGACTAAGCCAAAACAACAGTGTAATGAAGAACAGGGAATGACATCCCAAATGAGAAGAAAAGACTGAAATTTTAGTTTGTGTAATACTAAATATCTGGAAAATTATGTAAGTCCACAGCTAGGCATGTAAAATTAACAAGGATTTTTCATGTGACAAACTCTACATCTTTGCTTTGCTGTGCAATTTGTAGTAAAGCTTAATTGGAGGTTTGATGCTTTTAATTTTGTTTTGACATGAAGTCAATTGTGAACTTCTCCACCAATCAAATTCCTTATAATCCTTCTGATAACAAATCTTTTCTATTGATGTCTGCTCTTGAAAAAGGGTGAAATTTACAAAGATGATGATGCATTCTAGATACTGCAGATCTTTGTCTGGAGATCTCCAGGGGGCCAATTGCTGATACGATGCCTTCCTTGTTTCTCAGCCTTCTTTGCCTTTTCCTCCTTGTCTTCATTATCTATATCCAGAAAAGGCTTAATGATGGAAGAAACACTTACTCCTTATCTAAGGAGGGAGGTGCATATAAGTGGATTGCATTGCTAGGGTAGATCACCGAAAGCGTGGAGTGACTCCCCTACAACATTCAAATGTTGTATTTGTTTGTGTGCTTTCTAAAGCTGTTTGTATTCCTCTCAAAGTACGTATTGCATTGTGAAGCTACACAGTACAAGTGGCAGGACAGACTTTGAGGAAAGCAGTGTATTGTTTCCATGTAATACTGTGACCTATCTCTGTGAAGGCAGCAGCCATGTATTATTGTCTCTGACAATCCGTGTTTTTTTTTTTTTCACTACTGTCACTTAAAACATACACTTGTCTGGTTTCTATTAGTTATGTTAGAGAAGCAGCATCTCTGTCTAACTGGTCTCATGATCAGGTTGCCTCAAATTACTTTCTCTTTTGTTCCTTTTAAGCTGTCACTCACGTACACACACCCTTCTTCAGGTGAAATAGTTTGACACTTCACGATTGGATCTGAACTGGTTCTCCAGTTTGGTGACTGCTGCTGTACCTTTATAACAAACTTCTGTATGTTCTGAATTTTAAAGTTCAAATCTGAGAAGATTTTCAGAATATTTTTAATCAGGTTTTGGCCTCTGTATATGTTAGTATTGGCAGTAGGTACAAAGTATGTGCCAGAGTTAAGTAGTTTAATTCAGGTACTGGTTTTCATTGATTTTTCATGTACAATAACAATTTTAGATTGGGAAATTCCTCCTACTGTCTCTGTACATAAATAAGTAGCATCTTATTAAATTATCTCCACCTGGTGGCAGTATGTCATAGCTAGCAACAGAGTAACAAGCAGAACTGAAGCACTTTTTTTTTCTTTACAGAAACAACATCATAGCTAGTTAAATCAGATGAGTCATTACTTAAAAAAAACCTGAAGATATGCATGACATGTTTTAAAGCTGTTGTGTCTTGTGTGTGATTTGATGTAAGCACTATATGGATCTTTAACTGATCAGTATCCCATGCATAAGTACCTTCAAAATACAAGTCAGTTGCCAAAAGCTCTGTTAGTGTAACTGTATTAGTGCCTGCATTACTTCACTTAAAAAGAACAATGCAGTTCTTCAGATGGGTGAAGTCAACACTCAGAAGTGTTCCTCATATATATTCTGCTTATTCTTGTAGTTATAAAATATGGATTAGGTTGTGCGAAGTTTGCATAATGTGTTTTCTTCAAGCATATTTTTGTAGTCTGTTGCAAAGAAATGTTCTTTGCTGAAGTGCTGAATTTCCAGTTTTCTTCAGCAAAGAAAGGAGAAGTTTTCAGAACAATAAGCTCAGATTCAACTTATCAAAATATATTTTTAAGAACTTGCCTACAAGACTTCTCATATCACCCTTGTCAGAACAAGGTTTACATTTGATGTTGTAAAAGCAATTAGATATTAGTTAAGGAAAGTACTATGTATGATTAAGGTTTTTACAGAAAAACAATTATTTGTTTATCTACAGCTGAGTGATTATTTTTGTCTTACAGATAAAGTAATCTCTTAAATGTTACACATTTACATCCCTGTTAAAAATTTCAAGAGTACTCCAGAGGTTGTACTCCATGTTCAGTTGGAAAGGAAATTTGAGGTTATGCTGCATTTTCAAAAATTCCTATGGCAAAAAGAAACTACAGCATCCTTGGATGGTGTAAAGTCCTTTGACCAGGTAAATCCTTGTATAAAAGATTGCTTTAACAATCTCTCCCATTGTTAAGGCAATGGTTATGTGTTTTCCTGTGGAAAATACTTACTCTTTTTGTGTGTCAAAAAATACCAAATACAGTTTTAGTTAGTATAGCCTGAAACGACAGTGGTCATGAAAACATTTACTTTGTTGATTCCTCTCACCCCTTCTCTCCCCACCCAAAAAAATAGATCATAGGGTCAAAACTTTTTTGATCAGAACTTGTAGCACATTGTTTTGCTGATTGAAAAGCTTTTAAATTTATTTAGTTTTACTTAGTATTATGTTATTTTTTAAACATTGAATCAAATACAACCTTTTTTGTTTTTGTTTTTTTAAAAAAGACCTTTGCTTCCCTTTGAAAAGGAAAAGTTAGCCTTTTTAATTGCTGAATTTCAGTGGTAGCATACATTACTCAATTGAACAGTCTTTATGCAGTGTAATTATTTTGACATAACTACTTGTAAAGTATACTGGTTCGTGATGAGTTCTTTATTGGTTTATGCACAAATATAAAAAAATTACAGCTTGAGAACCTCATATGGGAAAGCTGAACAACATGGATTTTTTTTTTTAAAGGGGGGAAAAAAGCCAAGAGGAATAGGCTGGCAGCAATCTAAAAGGAAGCTTGTATCTTTGTGGCAAAGTCCATGCTCTGTTCTCTGATGTATTTTTATGACTTGATGCGTGTGTGCCTGTAGGTTGTTTGAGGGGTTTTATGTATGTGTAGATAAAATACTGTTTAAATCATCATTCTTGGTGAGAACTAAAGAATTCACCTTTGCTGAAGTCATTTTAGGCTTAAGTCACAGAAACTGGTCTGTAAGCACTAAATAGAAAGGACAAGGGACGCAATGTAGTTAATTACTCACTGAAAGCATCATTTTATGTGTAGTGAGACTTAAACTGTTTGGTTGTGCTCACCTCTTTTTTTTCTGTAGTGTGAGATGCATAAAATATGAATTCAGGGAAGAAAGGGGAAAGGCAAAGAGTCCCAAACAAGCAAGTAATACTAATAGAAGAACAACCAATCTCTCTAACAAGCCATAAATATGTTGATTTGTCACGCCACTTTCATCTAATACAATTGGCTGAGGCAAAGTTTCTATTAGAGTCTCTTTTCTCTGTATATTAAGCTTTTGTGTGGAAAAAGGCTTCTGTTTTTCTTTGATCCATCAAGCAGTTTCTAGGCTGATATTATTCTAGGCTGAATTAATAAATTGGTAGTTATTATTTAAGAGTTAAAAATGAAATTCTTATTTAAAAAAAATATTAGGTGCTATTTTTCCTCTTTCTTTCTTGGTTTATGTAGTAGTGTATTTCAGCCTGCAGCTATTGAACTGACCAGCTCTGACTAGATTAGGTAGTATCAGCTACAGGATAAATAAAGTGATAAAGCTAACCTTATTAATGACAGTGAAATTTCAGCAATAAAGAATTTCCTGGTTTATTGACTGAGTATTTTTATTATGAAAAGCTATCTCTACTTTTAGCTATTCTAATCTTACAAAAGTGACAAAATAAGTAACATTGAATACTTGTCGAGGAATGCTTGATTTGTGTGGTCTGATTTTTCTCTTTCACTTTCTGTTTACCTTCTCTTATAGGAAGCCCATTGGGTGCCTTACTTCTTCTGCACAGGTCCATGTCTTGAGTCACATTGATCTTTTGGTGGTTAGTTCTTACTTTAGCAGAATCAGTGTGGTGTTGGTTGGTCTGCAGGTTTTTTTGTTGTTTTGGGGTGTGGGGGTGTGTGTGTCTGTGTATTCACAATGCTGGAAGATACCAAGACTTTTCTGATTTAATTTTGCTGCTTGCTAGGTTGAACACAGGATAACAAGCAGACTTGGAAGGGACAGTTGCCAAAGTAGATAATAATAGACTTGATGAGATATTTGAAAAAAAATTTAAAGTAAGCTCAGCAATTATTAGGTTAGTACTTGAGCAAAAATGATAGCAAATAAATACTTAATTTTAGGTACTCACTTAAATGGAATAGTAATATGTTCTATTAATGTTGTAAGGATGTCTGAAATAGTAGAATAAAAGATAGTATTTAAATTCACTTCTTTACCATAGATAAGTAATTCCTTCAAATAGTGCGTATTTGGAGCTTGTGAAGCTCTTATGAAAGATAGAAAGGAAAAATAAAGCATTTCTGGAATTGGCTTAGGAATCTCATTATGTAATACTTCAATAGCTGTGTAATTTAATACTTCTGGCCACTTCTTTCTCTTTTGACTCTATCATCTGATTGCTTATAACTTGAACTGAATTCTGTGCTCTTTTCTTAGCAATTTTGTTACTGCTTAAGAGATTCTTTTGCAAAGTCTTTTCCTCCTAATTTTTCTCAAAGTACCACCTCCTCTTCCTCCTCCCCCCCTGCCCCCACCCCCAAACTAGAAAAAAGGGCAGGACTCTGAAGGCAAATGATTTTTAAGGATAACAACAGAAATACAACCGAACCACTGTATTGTTTGAAGTCATGTTCTTACTTCTCCCATACAGACTATATGCATTCAACAAACTGACTTCTAAGCCCTAAAATATTTGACTTTGATGCTACAAGCAGGCTGTGAATTTATGGGTACTCGTAGTCAATGTCTATTTAGAATGATCTTTAGTAAAAATTCTTGTGCTGTGGAATGGAATTTGATTTCTTCCTATCACCATTCACTCTTATATTGAAAAAATTCAGCAAATCTAAACACCTGAGTGTTCATAAGGTGACAAACCTTTACCCATGCACTTGCTGCTACCTCCAAAAAGAACTGTATAATCCAATTTTGTGGAAAATATCTTAGGGTGATGTGCCGTATCTTTAGGAATTACAGGATGTCACCACATCCCTGTTGAGATTCAAGGAATTATTTCTAATTGTACAGCACTTAAGAATGGATCATAGGCTTGTTCTAATATAGGACACTTCTGCAAAATATAAGTACAGTAACAAACCTTTTTTTTTTTCCTGCAAAAGCATGGGAACATTTTGTATAGTTTCTCTTTCACCATGGCATGTGGGTTGTAACTAGATGATCTTTAAGGTCCCTTCCAACACAAACCATTCTATCCTTCTATAAAAAAGGAGGCTGTTAGGTCCTTTGAGCAAAGGCCAAGGAAGAAAAGCAAACTGATATGACTTCCTTGTTTTGAGCTTTAGGATTCTTCCTGTAAGGGCATGAATGAACTGAAATGAACATATCACCATGGCATATCCTTTTCTGGCACTCTTTGTGTATATCCTAGTATTTAGTATTTTCCTACAGGAAAAAAAATTATGAATAAATGTAATGTTTTTAGAATTATCATAGTTATGCAACATCATTTTAAATATATACTGCATTTTTGTGCCTTTTTCTGGCCTTGAAGTCAAGACAGGAAAGTGAAGTAAAGTTTTACATTACCACTTATTTACTAAAGGAGTGAAACTAGGACTGCTAGTTTATTGCTGATGTTGCCAGGATGTTTTCATTTGGGGGAAACTGAATCCATAGTATGTCAGGAAGACAGATGAACTCCTAAACACTCAATTGCTTTTCTGGTGGTTCTCAATCTTGGAGTTCATCCAAGTGTATTTCATGGTGTGTCTTAATATAGTGCCTGGTGCTTTGGATTGAAACAAACTCTTCTTTAATAGCAGCGTTATTACAAGTAGTAATGTGAAATATTGTGGGTTTTTCCCTAACTTTTTAGTCTTAAAAAGGTACATAAACTCTTTTGATCAAGAATTCATTAAGAAGGTATACAATGTTGAAATTAAGTAGCTACCATATATCTATAAAAGACTGAAATACATATAAGACTGAAATTTCAACTGTCTATGCCACAATTATTTTTGGAAAAGTTAGAAACTGTTACTAAGCTTTATTTTATAAAAAGTCAGTGACAGATGCAGCTTCTCACTTTAAATGGTGTTTTGGGGATTACCCTGAATACTTAAGACTCATATTTGCTTTTCGTATTAGTTCTGAAATCATATCTATATTGCTCACATATGTAATGCTACCATTTATGACTTTGTTGCCCCTTTTGCTTCTGTGTATCAATTATACCCATATTTGTGGTGTAGTAAAACTAACAGTGGTTTAAAATTGAAGCTGCAGCTCAGTCTGCATCATTTTATCACTTAGTAATACATAATGAATTCGGTATGGTCTTGTGGCTTTCGGTCCTTTTTCCTTTTTTTGTGGTGCGTTTACTCCAAAAGTGCTAAATATTGCTATCTCATCAATAACCACAGAGGTCATAATACATATTATGCCCACTTGGGTTCATATAAAAATAGGGTTCCTCTACATTGTAGAGATTTGAAGATTTGTAAATAAAGTATTTTTTTGCTTTGGATCCTTTAATTGATTCCTATAAGAAAAAGTTAATGTAAAAGTGTGTTACTGAGATCATCTGACACCTATATATTGTAATGCTCAAAGGGACCTCTTCTGTAATACTTGATGTGAACTATCATTTGATCACACCTACATCCAGTAAGTAAAGCATATAGTACTTTATATATCTGTGACCATATTAAGATAGTTATATCCTTGTTGCAGCTGGGGAAAAAGCTAAATTGCTGACTTCTAGTTGTCTGTAAGTTTTCACTGTGTATTGAGAAAGAGGAATCTTATCCTTACAAATAGCAGGAGGTCATTAAACTTGCAGTCTGCAGGCATCATCATTTTGAGGATTAAAAATACCTGTATAACTATCTCTAGTGTGGAAATAAACAGTAGTCAGTTCAGTATTCTTACACAAGATCTTTCTTTAATGTACTCAAAAGGTTTTAATCTTCTGTTAGTCACAATAGTGGAAAAATAGGACAGATCTAAGAGGATGAAGTATGGTAGAAGCCTTTCCAGCACAGAAAATAAGTTAGCCATATGTGACAAATATGAGAATTAACTGTACAGAAGGAAAAAAAATCAGAGCAACTCTGAAAATTTTTGTATACCATTTCCCTGCAACAGTGAAGGCTCAAACCTTCATCCTTATTTCTCTCTGTCTCCTGAACGCCATGCATTACAAAGTTGAACAACTACGTCGTGTGGTGCTTCTCTTATGCCTGTTGCTTTGGCATTCTTGAATAAACCAGACTGGCTCAGCCCTGCCATCTTTGTTGAGAATATGGTTATCCTTGTCACCAGGGAACAAGTGGTCCCAGTTCTCAGGTGATCTAGTGCATTTGAGTTGTTCTGGTAGTGTCTGTTGCTCAACTGTTAAGCATTATAGCCATGTGAGTAGCTATACATCCATTACCTCAAAAGAAAAGGATTTCTGTTACGTGAGAAGTTAATATAATTCGGTGATGCAGATTGTATTGACTGAGCACTAGATAGATTTAATCCTTGCAGGTGTAAAATACAGAAGGGAGAGGAAGAAGCAATGGGGTTTATGATTAAGTCACTGCCTGGAATGTATCAAAATACCCAGGGTTAAATAGGTTTTTTAAAATGGGACAGCTGACAAAAACTTTGAGATATTTTTCTGAGACCTTTGATATCTTGTTCTTGTAGGTTGGATGTTTTGTTTGTGTTTTGTGTTGTTTTTTTGTTTTTTAATTCCAATATCTTATGATTCTTAACATCATATAGCATACCATTGGTTTTATCAAAAACTGCAGTAATAATATAGTTTTAAAACGTTCAATTCCAAGATAGATAGACTTGAATGTAGAACTGCGCTTTGGGGATGGATGTGCCAAACCAGAAGATAATTCTGTCCTTCAGTACTTGGTTCTTGTCTTCACTTCTTTACTGTTACCTGCTAGAAAAATTACAGAAGGACTAGCTTTAAACTCTCCTTTTACACTCAAAATTTTGTTAGAGGGCAAAAAGGAAATACGTTATATGTGGAGTCAGTTTATTATTACTCCAATAAAGTTTACCAGTTTGGTCAAAATTTGTTTTTATTAAGGTCGACAACTGCCATAGTTCTTAATACTAGTGGAAGGAAAGGGTTAGTCGTCATTCCGAAGTCTTTGCCAGTGGAAGTATTATGTCTGTGGTGATGGTGTCTTCCTCAGTCTTGGCTCTCCTTGGAGTATTTTTAATGGTTACTCTAAAACAGTTGCTTATTTACTTTTTCTTTGTGGTTTGTTTTTCTTTTTTTATTATATATTTTCTCTATTATCCCCAGGGTCATTAGCAGAATTTCTGCTTGTTATGAGTTGTTGACTAATCTTCAGCATTATGATTGCAGGAGGTTGAACTAAAGCTAAAATTAATTTACGAAAACATCAGCTGAGCACTAGATGACTGTTGTCGCAGTTAAACTAAAATCAGCTCTGGCCAATACACATCCAGAGAAGTCCATTACCAGAGAAGCTAACTGAAAAATCATAATTACTTTACGCGTGTTATTTATTGAAAAGAGGAACAACTAATGAATCAAATTTTTTGTACTTAACTTTCACTACACACTTTCTTTCTTTTGAACTGTACCATCCTTCTTAAATTCTCTTTTTCTTTTTATGGATTTCTCAACTGGTTCTAAGACCACATAAAAAATTACCTTTTTCAGTGAAAGATTAAGATTCAGTTAACATTTACTGCTAGATCGGTCTTTTCCTCAAGGTAAATGTGCAAGTAAAAGTGAAAGAATGATAAACATTCACCTTCTCCAAAGAATGAACATCTAAAAAGCAGAAGAAAAATGGCAAATAGTTTTGTATTTGCCTCTCTCATTTCTCTCTTAAAAGCTACTTTCTCCAAGCAGGAATTACGTTAGGCAAATCTTCATCACAAAAAGTGTTTTTCACTATTGGAATTGTTTGTGAAATTAAAGTAGAAAATGAAAATTAAAGGTTCATACAGCGAATGCATTCATCATGTGGTATTAGATGACCTTTCAGAAATGAATGGCAACTACAATTCATGTCCTGTAACGTGAAAATTAGCAAGTTTTATGTGTTTTTTCTTACTACATCATATGTTTAAATGACCAAGAAAATTCAGTAAGTTGCTATTTGATCTTACAATATGTATTTCTTCTAATGCATAGACAAGCTATTGCAATATCTTCTTTGTGTTTAAGCTTAGTGGTGAGTTAGATTGTTAAAGAGCAGAAGAACTAGGGGTTTAGAGAAAACTTTAATTTTCCTGCTTGCTGAAAAAAATTAAGTTAAATACATATTTAACATATTTTTAAATCCTTCAATTTGGCTCACTACAGAAAGATATCTAAAGTTACCTAATAGGTGCCACTGACTGTTTACTTTCTGGGAAATGGTGGTTCATTCAAAACAGGGAAGTATCTTTGCTTGCAGTCAGCCTCCAATATTTGATAATGTAGAACTAGAATCATTATTCCAATATTTCAATTTTATTTCTCTGAAATTCACCTGCAGTCAGTGGATCGTGTATTACATTAAAAGAATACAAAGAAAATAATTAACTGAAAACCCATAATGCCCTTATGAGACACTGTGAGTGGAGTCAGTTAATTGTGTATATAGATTTCAGCTTACTTCTATATAAGCTTAGCAATATGGACAAAGGTTAAGGACAAAGTCTATGCTTGAACAAAGTTTTTACCACTTAATTTTGCAACTTGATAGAAAGATATCTGAAATTCCACTTCAGAAGTTAGTTATCAGTTTCATGTAATGGCTTGAAATAGAAAATGATCTCATGCAAGCACACTTCAGTGATCCTTGGAGATTTTGTCATTGCTTTGAAGATCAATTTTAGTTTTCTGGTTTGCAGGAGACCATTGGCAATATTCTCTTGTTTCTGCCAAGCAGTAATTTATTTTGCCTTTTCATTTAGAACTCTAGTAACAGCTTCATACCATAAATTTAGTGAGAGAATACAGTTTGCAGAAACGTTATCTGAAGATACACAAGGGGAATAAATGGAAATTTTGAAAGTGCCAGAGTACATTATTTGTTTAGTTCTCTAAACAGACATCCATTTATGCAATTCTTTAAATGTAATAGCACCTGGCTGGTTTTTATGTAGCTAGATCTCTTGCAAATCTAATTCAATCAAAAAAAGTAACTACTGAAGTTAATGAGCCAACAGTGGAGTCTGGAGTAAATTTATTTTTTTTTTTCTTTTTGAGAAGCAAAACTAGAAGTTTTCCCTGCTCTGAGTTCTCTTCTGCACATCCTTCAAAAAAGTTTGCCAGTTTCTTCAAACCACCTTTACCTTTCCAGACTAGTTTGGGTAAGCTTTCATCATTCCTTAAAGCATCACTGATTATTACAAGCCCTCCAGATCATCTGTGGTTGGGGGTTTTTGGATGGGTTTTTTGTTTGCATGTGACTTTATGTTTTGGGGTTTTTTTTGTGGGATTTTTCTTGTGTTAGTTTTATTTTTTTGTTGCTGTGGATTTTTAAACCCCAGGTCTGCAACTATCCAATGCTTTCATTCTACTGTAATGAAGATAACTTACTTGTCCTTGCTCTTGCATGGCAATGCTCTATTTTTGACTCTGCAACAAAAAAAAAAAATTGAGTTTTTAACCAGTGCGTTTTATCCTCACTGACAACTGTTATTTGTAGCAGATGTAACTGTAAACCTTAAAAGTACTGCTGAATTACATACCTCTAAGTGATCAGTAACCTTTACAGGAGTCAAGGTGGAGCAGACATCATACAACATATTTTACATTATGAGAATGGTGAAACAAACAAAAAAAAACCACCACACCACAAACAATTCATTTTCATTAGAAATTTTTTTCTTCAGCTCCTATGATGTTTAAACTTGTCCTCCTGCTGTCATTTGTCTTCTCCTGGGCAGTCTTGATATTGCCTCAATTCCCCACTTACCCAGCTGTTAAATGGGTAACACTGTGAAAGAGAAGATTTTCAACTCTTCAAAAAAACTCTCTAACTAGAATAGAGGCAGCCATTACAAGTTCAAAGAACAGCCATTACAACTTCAAGTAAAGAAGTGGGATTCCACTACCTTTGCAAATGGGTTTCCTCATACTGGCAACCAATAATAGTTTTAGTGTACTGATAGATTGTCAGACAGTGTTCTAGAGAATTTATTTAATATGTGGAATTTTCTAATCAACATTCCAGATGAATAAATCATTGTGATGCTCTTAAATTAACTAATTATGCTAAAGAGACAATGAAATTTAAAGGTTTGGGAGTTTATTACGTTTAGAATGAAAGTAAACTAGTACTTCTGTATTTGGACCTTCTACTCTATTGAGAGATGGAAAGTAAGGTTGTCTACAGCAGCATTTAAAGCAGAAAATAAAGCTCCTCTGGTAGATGCTACTCCGTCCCACCCATGCATAGAAAAATAAATGTAAAGAAAAAGAAGCTAGACTTCTCTGGGCCATCCCATTGGTGAAGAAACTGGAGCCGTAGAGATTTCTTCATAGCTTACTGTAACATAATGCCTTGGATTTCAGCAGTGTAAGAAACAGAATCTTATCTTTTCCATGCTCCTTACACTTTTTTTTTTTCACTTTTTAAACTCTGTAGAAGTATAGTTAGGGGCACTCCAGAGACCAGGATTTAAAGTAAAACGATAAGAAACATTCTTATGCAAATCACTCTTTTCAATTTTAGGATTTAAGAGTTGTTAATACAGTTTCTCATTAGACTGCTGTTCTGCCTAGTGTTCGCTACTATAGTATCACCTACCATATAGGCTCCCTCCTTTCTAGATCCTTCTCCAGTCATTGAATAACAAAAGCAAAAGTCTCCCTATTTAAGCATCACCTGCTTCTTACAGGCACTTCAGCCAAAGTGTTCTTAATCTACATTACTGCTCTCCACTGCATTTCCAGTAAGATTATGATCAATTAACTTCATTTCCAAATAACATCTTCATTCAGCGGTTCTCTTCTCACAGTTTTGGACTTTATTAAGAATGTGTTGCAGCTTCATGAATGAAAGGTGCTATGCCACAGGGCTCAGTACTGGGGCCGGTTCTCTTCAACATCTTTATCAATGATCTGGACGAGGGGATCGAGTGCACCCTCAGCAAATTTGCAGACGACACCAAATTGGGTGGGAGTGTTGATCTGCTGGAGGGTAGAGAGGCTCTGCAGAGGGATCTCGACAGGCTGGATGGATGGGCTGAGACCAACGGGATGAGGTTCAATAAGGCCAAGTGCAGGGTCTTGCACTTCGGTCACAACAACCCCAGGCAGTGCTACAGGCTGGGGGCAGAGTGGCTGGAGAGCTGCCTGGCAGAAAAGGACCTGGGGGTGTTGGTCGACTGTCGGCTGAACATGAGCCAGCAGTGTGCCCAGGTGGCCAAGAAGGCCAACAGCATCCTGGCCTGTATCAGGAACAGTGTGGCAAGTAGGGCACTGGTGAGACCCCACCTCGAGTACTGTGTCCAGTTTTGGGCCCCCCACCACAAGAGGGACATTGAGGTGCTGGAGCAGGTCCAGAGAAGGGCAACGAAGCTGGTGAGGGGTCTGGAGCACAAGTCTTACGAGGAGA